>NC_133665.1:34062430-34133267 GCF_037893015.1 Macrotis lagotis
AGAAAAAGTTAAATAAAATTGACAAAGTATTTGAATCTGACAGTTTTGCCATAATCTACCCTTATTGCCTTTCAATTATCCACCAAGAGGAATCATAGATTTAAAGTTGAAAAGAAAGTTAGTCCAACATGTTTCTTTTACAAGTGAGGACACTGGAGAAGTGTGACTTTACTCATCATCTTGAAAGTAGTATGTAGTAGAGTCAGCATTTAGACCCAGAAGCTCTGGTTCCAAACATAGTTTGCTTTTTTAATTTATTAAACAGTTTGTCATGTAAGTTCCAAACATTTCTTTGACTTGATCATTATTATTTGTTAGCATTTAATTTTTTCATTGTTTTTATTTATCATAATGACTGTACATTTTGTTCTGTTTCTATTTACTCCATTCTGCCATCAGTTAATAGGTCATCTCATGCTTCTTTGATTTTCTTATATTCATTGTTTTTACTTCACAAAAATATTGTAGATTACAATTTGTTCAGTCATTCCCCATTTCAGGGGCACCTACTTCATTTCCAATTCTTTGTTAACACAAAGTTATTTTGGATGCATGAGCCAGTTTGATCTACTTCTGGAGAGTATGCTTAGCATTCGTATGATGAAGTATTGCTTCTGAGTACTGGACTTGGAATCAGGAAGACTCATCCTTATGAGTTCAAATCCAGTCTCAGGTATTTACTAGCTGGTATGCTCTGGAGTAAGTCACTTAACTGTGTTTAACTCAGTTCCTCATCTGTAAAAATGAAATGGAGAAAAAAATGGCAAGTCATTCCAGAATTTTTGCCAAGAAAACCTAAAATAGTGTCATGAAGAGATGAATACAGCTGCAATGACTGAGCAACAACAGAGTACAAATATTTATTGACTTTTAATGTATAATTCTAAATTCTTATCTAGGGCATTTGTCCTAATTACTAACTCCACCAATAAATTATGAACATGATCATCTTCCTATAGTCCCTCTGACTCACTATTACTGAACACATTCTCCTTCCTCAAAAATTTGTAGAGTGAGGAATAAATAATAAAAAGGCAAAAAGATAGAGAAGGTATGGTGATTGTACCTAAAACTTCAACTAGGTCATAATTTGAAGAAAAGGGCACAGGATATCATTTTTAAAGAAGATCTCATTTAATATAATCTTTAAAAATATAATTAATTTAAATTTTGCGATTCTACATAAGACCATAAATTTGGAGATCATTCACCATACCCTTTTCTGCTTAAAAATGAAGAAAGAAAAATCATAAAAGATTAAGTGATTTGTCCACAATTATACAGGTAGTAAGTGGCAGAGTTAGGATTTGAATTTAGAGAATTTGAAATTTAGAGTATTTCTTTCCTATAATTATAACTTTATTAGTCTTAGTGAATTTTGTGATTGTATTTTATGAATTCTCACAAAAGTAAATTGGTTGGAAAAAGAAAGCTATTGATAGAATAGAATTAGTGGAATTTTCAAATGAAATTTAGTCATAGAACTATTGATTTTTCAATAGAAAATGAACTTGTCATATAAATCAAGTTACCAAAAAACTATTTTACAGAGCTAGGAAAAATAGTAACAAAATTCACCTGGAGGAACAGAAGGTCAAGAGTAGCAAGGGTATTAATGAAAAAAATGCAAAGGAAGGTGGCTCAGCCATACCAGATATAAAACTATATTATAAAGGGACATTTATCAAAACTATCTGGTGGATAAGAAATAGAGAAGTAGATCAGTAGACTAGATTATGTACAAAAGAAATTGTAGTAAATGACAATAGTAAATGGCTGTTTGATAAACTCAAAGGCCCTAGCTTCTAGGACACAAACTCACGATTTGATAAATTCTCATGGGAAAATTGGAAAATAGTATAGCAAAAATTCAACATAGACCAACATCTTATACCCTATATCAAGATAAAGTGAAATGGGTACAGAATTTAGATATAAAGGATGAAGCCATAAGCCAATTAGAAGAACAAGGAATAGTCTCTATCAGATCCATGGAGAGGGAGGAGTTTATGAACAAGTAAGAAATAGAGAACTTTATAAACTGCAAATGAACAATTTTGACAACATAAAATTAAAAAGTTTTCACACAAATAAAAGTCAATGTGACCAAGATTAGAAGGAATGGGGGAAACTGGGAAAACAATTTTCACAAGTAGTATTTCTGGAAAATTTCTTAAATAGGAAACTGAGTCAAATGATACATATTATTCTTCAGTTGATAAATGGTCAAAGGATATGAACAGGCAGTTTTCAGATGAAGAAATTAAAACTATCTATAGTCATATGAAAAAATGTTCCAAATCATTAGTGATTAGAGAAATGCAAATTAAAGCAACTCTCAGTTACCTCTTCACACTATCAGATTGCCTAAAATGACAAAAAAGGAAAATGATCAGCTTTGGAGAAGATTTGGGAAAACTGGGATACTAAATCAATGTTGGTGGAGATATGAACTGATTTAATATTTCTGGAGAGCAATCTGGAATTGTGATCAAGGGTAATGAAACTTTGCCTACTCTTTGATCCAGTAATACAGCTACTAGGTCTAAATAAAAAAAAATGGGAAAAGATCCATATGTATAAAGGTATTTAGAACAGTTGCTTTTTATGGTGTCAAAGAATTGGAAATTAAGAGAATGCCCATCAATTGGGGAATGACTGAACAAGTTATAGTATATGAATGCTATGGAGTACTATTCTGAAAGAAATCACAGGCAGTCAGATTTCAGAAAAATCTGGAAAGAATTGCATGAAATTGATGCTCATTGAATTGAGCAGAACTAGGAAACCAAGGTACATAGGAACAACAAAAATTGTGAGATGATTTTCTCACAATTCAGTCATCAAGGACAATTCTGAGAAAACTGTTATAGGAAATGTTATCTACATTCAGAGAAAAAAATTATGGATTCTGAGTACAGAGCAAAGCACACTATGTTCACTTTTTAAAACTTGTTATGTTTTTCTTTCTTTCTCCTGATTTGTCCCCACCCTCAACACAATCCCCCTTAGTTCTAATTCCTCTTTCACAACATGGCTAATATGGAAATATATTAAAAAGGATTATACATGTGTGGCCTATATATCAGACTATTCCCTGCTGTGGGAAGGGAAGTGCTCAAAAAAAATTCTAAAGATTGAATATTGAAAGCTATCTTTTTATGTAAGTGGAAAAAATAAAATAGATTAGAAAAAATTGAAATCAATTTACTTTCTATCCCAACATACTCATTTTTTTTAGTTTAAGGCAATGGGGTTAAGTGACTTGCCCAAGGTCACACACCTAGACAATTATTAAGCATCTGAGATCAAATGTGACCTCAGGTCCTCCTAACTCCAGGGCCAGTGCTCTATCCACTGCACCAACTAACTCAAAGGAGCTGATCCCTATAGCTTTAATGTAACAGAATTAGAAGGATGCAAAGTGTGCTGCAGTCAGTTCTAAGTGACTTGTGAGAAAATCAGGAAGCCTCAAACAAGACTGGATTTATTGTTCTATTGATAAGAAAGTAATGAAGAAAAGGTTAATAATAAAAATTAAAAATATGTGACATTAGATTAGAAATTTTATCTAATTGGGTGGGATAACAATTCCCAGAATGAGGAGAATGTTACACTCTATCTTCTATCAGCCCTGTCCTAGGGAGATTGGACAAGAAACTGGGTTGGGGGAAAAAACCTAAGGTCTCCCCAATTTTGATGATTGGATATTAATATGTGAGAAATAATCATTTCTCTCACCTAAATATGTTGCAAGTTTTCAGAGAATCACTTATTTAACATTTGCCAACATCTCTGGCAGAGCATAATCATTAGCCTTCAGTCAATTTATCCTTCCATATTTTTGTAGAAAAAGAAAATATAAATAAGAAGTGGAGTCAAGGGTGATTTACCTTCATGGGTGGTAAGTGACAGCACTAGGATTTGAAACCAGCTCCTCTCATATGAAATCGCACACTGCTGTCATTGCATTGAGTTCAAGTTTCAGTTTTGCCACTTATGATCTAGGGCAAGTCATTTAATTTGCTCATGACTCAAGTTTCCTCAATTGCTAAATGAAGGAATTGGGTTATATTATCAATATGTCCTCTTCCATTTCTAAATCTTTTCATCCTATGACTTTTCATTTAATTGACAGCTACTTAAGAAGTAGAATGAATAGAGTGCTTGGCCTGGAGTAGAGAAGATTTGAGTTCAAATCAGAATTCAGACACTGTCACTCAATTTCTATTTTCCTTAATTTCTTTTTCTGTAAAATGGGGATAATCATAGCACCTACATCCCAGGACTGTTTTGAGGATCAAATGGAATATATTTTTAACCTCTTAGCACAGATTCTGGTACATAGTAAATACTATATATTATTATTATTAGTTATTATTATTATCATTACTGTTTTTATTTTAGATAATAATTATAAAGTGCTTAGACTTGTGTCTGGTATATTGTACTATGAAATATTAGCTATTGTTATTTGAGATAATTATAAAGTGGTTAGCATGGTGACTGGTATATAAAATATTAGCTATCATTTTCATTATTTGAGATATTTGCAAAGTATTTGTGTTAAGACACAGTGGTTGGCACATTGTGCTATATAAATGTTAGCTATAATTAATATTATAGTAGTAGTGGTGATGGCAATTATGTTGGTAATAGTAGCAATAGTAGTAGTAATGGGAGTAGTAAATAATAGTAGTAACAGCAGTGTTAGTAATAATAGTACTAATGGTAGTGGTGGTAATGTTGGTGGTAGTAGTAGTAGCAGTAGCAGCCGCAGCAGTAGTAGTAGTAGTAGTAGTAGTAGTAGTAGTAGTAGTAGCAGTAGTAGTAGTAAATAGTAGTAATAGTATTGTAGCGGTGGTAATAGTAGCAATAGCAGTGTAAAAGTAGAAATACTAAATATTTATAAGTCAAATTAAATCTTGTGGAATACTACATCATTCTTTTTTCTTAAGTGTATATATCCTATCTCTTATTTACTCTTTTCTTATTTACCCTGTCACTTATTTACTCTTATGAACTTACCTTATGACAAGTGGCTGCATTTTTCTATGCCTCAGTTTCTTCCTCAGTAAAATGAAGGGGTTGAACTGGGTGACCTCTAAGTTGCCTTTATGCTTTAAATCTTTTCATCAGTTCTTGATTTATTTTGTTTTCTGCTTAACTGGTTATCTTCCAAAATAAGAGGAGCAAAGTTTTCCATTCCTTCTACCTTTCCACTACTGGCAATAGACTGGTCAATGAAACTGACCCTAGGGTCTTATTCCATTATTACATTGAGTCACAGAAGGACATAACCATTAGCAAGCAACCAATTTGTCATGTCCCATTCTTGCATGTAGATGGGAGAAGGTAAATAATGTGTATGAGTCAGTGGTTATTTCATCAGCACCTACATTAAGAAGGAGGTGTGGGTATAAGCCTACTCTGGCTTACATGTCTAGTTATTACCAAGTTTGCAATTCAATTACCTGAGCAGCCTCAAGTACCATTGATTATTCATTGGATTCTTGGGTTGGGCTGACTACAAAACTATTCATTAATCCCTTGAGTGCCTCTGGGCATCCTGTATGATTCCAGCTGAGCAACATTTCCATAACCCTAGAGTACTATTGCTGGTAGTGGCTATTGAAGTAGCCTGAGTGAGGTTTGCCTACCATACAGAATCTCACTCCACATGCATGTATCTTCTTACAACTGAGGGAGAGTCCTTTTGGAATATGGCATGAATTTCTGCAGACTTTCCTCTCCCTGGTCCTTCCTATATCATTTTGCAAATATTATCACTTTGTCCCCATTTTTTAATCTCTCTGCATCACTGGAAATTCTGTGGCCCAATGGAAAGGACTCTGAATTTGGGGTCAGAGATCTATGGTTCAAATTCAACCCTGCTACTTTCTAACCTTGAACAGGTTCCTTATCTTTTCTTGGCATCATTTTGCTCATCTTTATAATGAGGATAGAAACTAGATGACTCCTAAGATCTCATTCATATCTAATTGGATGATATCATGATACCAGGACTTGGGTTAAAAATCCTGGTTTGGATATTACCTGAATGACCTTGTGCAAGTCACTTAATTCAATTCAATAAACATTTCTTAAGAGAAACAGGGCTAAGTGCTAAGGGTACCAAGAGAGGAAAACGACATTCTCTGCTTACATTTTAATGAGGAACTTGCAATGTAATAAAGAGCTTGTTCTGGGCTTCAACTTCCTTACCCGTAAAAATAAAGCAACTGTAGAACTTTCTTCTAATTCTAAACAGATCTTTTTTATGATTCTGTGATCTCTACTGATAAGCATCCTACAAAGCCTGAGCATTACTGAAAGGAAATATTGAGGAAAAATGACAATATGTTGACTTTGTAATATCTGGACAGGAAGCAGTAAGAATGAAGGAAGGGGACACCTCAGTAAAACAGGCTTTAGTGGAAGACAGTGCAAAGGGGATTAATTTAACCAAAGCTAAATTGCATCTGCAGATAATCCATTCTATTGAAAGCTCTCATGAGGGAAAGAGTAGAGAATGGGCAGTGTTTTGGTCTCAAAGCTGAGATTCTCTGAGTAAATGCTTATCTGACACAGGAGAGATATTTGCAATAGGGTTTCAGCATGAATGGGACTCAGTGACCATGGTGTCAGCTTCTCAGGTCTGTGTTCTCTCTTATTTTCAGTTCCTCACATCAGATCCGAGAGGAGATTACTTCCCCAAAGCCTTGAAACATTCATAACCAGAAACACTAGGGCTTGGTAAAAGGCAGCCTTTAGCTGCTGCCTGCCAGACTCCAAGGCTGCTTTTAATTACTTGGGCTCCAGCCTTTGATGAGCAAGGCAGGCAGAGAGGAAGCTGAGCTTCTTAACCTGATTCAGAGAATGATCAGGGGAAGGAAGTGTCAGCTTTATCCCCAGCTACCCTTATCTTCCCCGGCTCTCCGCTCTGCTCATTCTGGGGAGTGGGGAGGGGTACTTACTTCACAGGCTGCCTGGGCACTGAAAACCAAGGACAGAGGAGGGGTCTGCTCAGAAGAGTCAGGGCTTGGGAGCAATACAACCAAGGCTGGGGAGAGGTTCTTGTGGCATGTGGCCATGCTGGGACCAATTCAAACCACTGCTCTCTGGGTTTTCCAAGTGCTGCTCTTTCATTCCAATGAAGGCTATTTCTAGAGAAGTTCATAAGACTGAACTAGAAGATGCAACTATGTAGCAGAGCTAGAGGGTACCTTGGAGGTCTCTTAAAGATGAGGAACCAAAGACCAGTGAGGAAAGATTAGGTGACTTTCCCAAAGCGTCAGAAGTGGAATTTGTGTCTATGTCCTTTGAATTCAGGGACACTGCGAGAGGGTTGAAGCTGTTGTATAAGGAAGGTTGTGAAGTTCTTTCCCTTAGAAATATTTGAAATAAATATCATTCTAGCTTTATTGGGTTTGGTGCAGTTAAACCTAAGATAGGAGAAAGGGCTCATTCTCCACTCAAAATAGATCTTTGATATAAGGAAAACAGAGTGGGTATACATATCTGCCATTTTGCTCAAATGATGAATTCATGCTAGTCATAGCCATACATGGGCTAGAGGGGTCAATCTTTTGTTGGACATGGAAAAGTGAAGTTGTTGTCCTTAAGCAAGTGGTGACTCTGGAATAGGACTGTGAACCTGTTGATTTTTTACAAATATAGATTTTAAAGAACTAGAAAGTCTTACTGGGATCTCTTTTCCAAAACAGAAATGAACAAAATTTTGAGTAGACATCTAGTCAGATCCTATTTTTATTTAGTTCATCAGATATTTTTTTGAGAGGCAGTCCAGTGAACTGAACACTGAACCCAGAATCATGAAGATCTGAGTTCAAATTCAGCCTTATGCACTTACTAGTTTTATGCCTGGGGTAAGATGCTCAACCTTCATTTGCCTCCGTTTCCTCAACTGTAAAATGAGGATAAAAACAACACCTAATTGAAAGGGCTGTGTGGATCAAATAAGATAATATTTGTAAAAAACTCTTTGCAGAGTATCTGGCAAATGTTAAATGTCTAGTCATTTAAGACTCTTTATGACCCCCCCCCCCTTTGGGGTCATAAAAAGGATACTGGAGGCATTTCCATGTACTTCTCCAACTTATTTTACAGATGCAGATACTGAAGCAAATGGGGTGAAGTATCTTTAAATGTAATTGGAAAAAATACTACTAAATAAAAAGTAAAATAAAAATTAAGAAAAACGATAACCATACTCATCCAGTTCCTCCAAACTAACATATTGTTTGTGGACCTCTCATTATCCTTTTAGAGGATACTCCTTAATTTGCTAATGTTTCTCTTACACTATAGTGTCCAGGGTTAGTTATACTACTCTTGAAGAATAAAAGCAGACTAATGCCTTGATAGAGATAATTAAAGTCAATGCTTGGACTCCTGGTCTTGGATAATTATAGCAGCTGCCTGTTTCCTAGTTGCTTCCTCTAACTCAGAACAAAAGCTAAAGTCAGTCAGTCAAAAACATTTCTTAAACATTTGTTCTTTTCCTGGCAATCTACTAAACATTAGAGATATAAAGAAGGGCAAAAAGATAGTCTCTTCTCCAGTTAAACTGGAAAGGGAAGCAAGCCACTAAGGAAATCTGCTCAGGTCTATAAAACTAAGGGGCTAGATAACTGGGAATGACAATAATTTTTTTCAGTTTTGCCTTCTGACTGAAATATTGGAAAGCTTTTAAACTTCCTCCTCCTTCTTTGTTATGCATATTTCTAAAATTTTCATCATATTCTGAATAATTAAATCGTACAGTCTACTGTGAAACAAATAAACCTCCATACTTCCCAATATGCGAAAATATAGCATACAGCTTTGGCTTTCTGTCACTTGGTCTAAAATGCTCTCTAGATGAAAGAAAGAATATTTAGGTACTAGTCATCTCTGTGAAATTATAAAGGCTGGATGCTGCTTTCAGGGAAACTACTTGAGTTTTATTTTGGCTTCTAGTCATCTAGTGGTTGATTTGAAAAATGCATCTGGAGGAGCAGAAGGGAAGTGAATGTAGATTTCAAACTGTAAGAGCATTTTTCAAATATGTTGGGAAAAAGGGACCCATAAAGGATGCTTCCTCTTGTTAAAAAACAAAAGAGAATTGGGATAGACAATAAACTGGATTGGTTTACAATTCCCTTTGTAATTTGGTCCTTAGAAATCTTTGTCCATGCTGTGAATGGTTAGGGTTATGTGAAGAGCACTGGTTCTTGGCTCTTGTAAAACAGCATAATAACACATGGGCCTTTGGTATCTGTTGGTTAAAGATTAAGGTCACAAATGAAGAAGGAATTTAAATTAATTATGTGTTCTTTCTCCTACTTCTTTGTTTATATTTCCCATGATAACTAATACCTTAGTGATCTTTCTGTTTGTGTTTAATTTGTTTGACTGTTTGTCATAACTTTTTGGCAATCTCTTGGAAGAGACACTGGAATAGTTTGCTATTTCCTTCTCTGGCTCATTTTACAGATGAGGAAACTGAGACAAATAAGGTTAAGTGACTTCCAGGGTCACTCCAATAGTATGTGAGCCCAAATTTGAATCTGAATCTTCCTGACTCCAGACTCAACTTTCTATCCACTGTGCCCTTTATCACTGCCCAGTTAGTGACTTTAGCCAAGAAGTCCAGGAATGAAAAAATTAAAAAAAAAGATGTCATCCATTTATCTAAGGAACATTAGGTGTTTGGAATTGAGTAGAACAATCATAGCATCATTATAGAAATTTACATAGAAAATTAAATCATCTGATTTTTCCCTATATTATTAAATAAGAAAGGGTATGGTGGGATGAATAGAAACCTGAGTTGTAAGATGTTTGTGCAAGTCCTACTTTTAGTATAGACTGCTTGTGTTGCTCTGGGGAAGAGACTGTACCTCTCCTCATTTGAGGCAGTTTTTTTTTCATTTTAGAAATCTTTTTAATGAAATTGTATTTAAAGAATGGAGAAACATTCACTGTTCAGTTGTGTCTGACTTATTAATGTCCCCATATAGGGTTTTTTAATTGATATTTTATTTTTCCAGATACATCTTGTGAAAGTTTTCCAACATTCATCCATATGCTTACATATATTTTTAATTTACATAATTTCCTTCCACCCTCCCTTCCTACTTCACTCCCCTCAGAGGTGAACATTTGGATGAATATTGCACATACATATTGCTGTTAAACATGTTTACAGATTAGTCATTTTTGGTATGAGGAATTAGGATTAAGGGAAAAGAAAGAAAACCATAGGATAGGAAAGAAATACATAAGAGAATTTTTTTAAAAAAGTGAACGTAGTGTTCATCAGATTCTGAAGGGATTTTTTAATTGTTGTTTGTTTCTTTTGGTCTTTTTTTCTTCCTCCGTGGATAGCATTGTCCATAGTCAGTCTCCTAGGTTTGTCCTAACTCTCTGAACTGCTGAGAGAAGTTATATCCATTAATGTTAATCGACTTACAGTGTTTTTTTTTAATGTGTAGAACCTTCTCTTAGTTCTGCTCCCTTTGCTCAGCATCAGTTCCTGTAACGCATTCCATGCTTCTCTAGGATCCATCCATTCATGGTTTCTTATAAAACTTAGCATTCCATAACATTCATGTACCATAACTTGTTCAATAATTCCCCAATTGATGGGCATCCTTTCAATTATTTTTTTGCCATTACATTCAAGGCAGTTCTAAAAAAAGACTGTAAGTTGCAGATAAATTTCTGATCTCCCTTGGTAGGGAAATTTTCCTTTTCCCAGACTTCCTATTCGCTATCACATTGAGTCATCTAATCCAGCTCCCTCTTTTTACAAATGTGAAATGTGGTAACTGAGAATAAGTACTTTGCCTTTAGTAAAACTAAGAATTGACCTCCCATGATACAGTGAGTTCAAATCTATTCTCAGATACTTATTGTGTGACCTTGGGCAAACTACTTAATACTGTTTGTCTCAGTATCCTCATCTATAAAATGAATTAGAAAAAGTAATAGCAAACCACTGTAGTATCTTTACCAAGAAAATCCCAAATAATTCACGAAAAGTTGGATAAACAGAAAAATTACCCATGATTCCAAGTTAAGTACATTTTTCTCTCTCTAGATTGTCTGTCTTTCCCTTTCCCTTAACACACTGTGTATAGACAGTTCTCTGCTTTAGAAAAATGGACAGACCCTCAGATTGCAACATAAAACTTTATGTGAATTTGTATGCTGACATGGGGAAGGTAAGGAAGATGGAAGTAAAGGAGAGTCTATCCTATAGAAGGAGAGGACCAGTACCTAATGCAAGGGCACATGGTATTCAGGGGAAGACAAATGAGCAAGACAAGTAACATGCGATGCTGCCCCCCTCTTCCAGTTAGAAGGGGAGGGGGCAGACACATCAGAGCTGGGCAGAGCTCAGTTAAGAGAGGACTGACAACACACAGGACCAGGGATGGATATGTGGTACCTGATATGTGATTGAAGACACTGAAAATGCGGAAGGCACATAGGAGGAATGAGGGTCAGTGGGTATGAAATTGGGCAGATATCTCCTATCTTAGCATGGGCATTCTCTCCCACTATCCACCTACACCTTGGTGATCTCACTGTGAGTAGAGAGGGGAGAGAGAGAGAGAGAGAGAGAGAGAGAGAGAGAGAGAGAGAGAGACATAGAAACAGAGACAGACAGAGGCATAGAAAGAGGGAAGTAGGGAGGGATGGAGGGAGAAAGAAGGAGTGGGTAGGGAAGGAGGGGAGAGGAGGAGAGAACACGAGTGGACAGGGGTGAGTGATTTGGAATTCAGATTTCTGTAAAATTCTTTAGATATTATTTTTGTGGTATCTGTGATGGAGAATATCATCTGTATCCAGAGAAAGAATTATGGAGTTCAAACAAAGACCAAAGACAATAGTCTTTAATTAAAAAAAACCCATTATCTTATTATGTAATCTTGTTATCTCTTATGTTTTATTTTTTTCTTCTTAAGGATATGATTTATCTCTTAGCGCATTGAATTTAGATCAATGTACAGAATGGAAAAAATGTAAAACTAACAGACTATCTTCTGTGGGGGAAGGGGAAGCAAGCAAGAATAGGAGAAAAATTTTAAAATTCAAAATAAATAAAATCTTTTTTAAAATTAAAAGAAATAATTCTTTAGGTAAAATCAAATTTGTTTAATATGAATTTATATAAAATAAGAATTCTCATATACTCACAAGCATCATAAAGGTTATGTATTTGTGAATATATATATATATATACAAAAAGGAATTTCTTATTATAGTAAGGAGAACCTTAAGAAATGTATTAAAAGCTTGAGTTTCATTAAAATGGGGGAGGGGAGAGAATGAGAGAATATAAACATCTGACAAATGCATTTATATAAACTGTTTCACATTTCCTATAGGAATGGAATCAAGATGTCCAGTCAAGCAAAGGGTTGTAAAGATGCCACTAGGTTTCCTCAGATTTCCCTTCCTTGAAGCTATGAAGAAGTCCCAAAAGTATAAGACCTGAAGAAATCCCTGATTGACACCAGATATTCCTATAATCTTTCATCACCTGTCAAAGAGAGTGGGGTGAGCAGAAAGCTGCATTTTGAAATGCCATTTAATTTAAAGGGAAATAAGCAGTTGTACCACATTACTATACTTTTTTTTTGAGGAAAAGTTTTCCTGAAATTCTTTCAAGATCCTGCCCCAGATGATATTACTGTTATTATAGCAATTTGTGTAATGCTGTTGCTTTGCCTTTTTTTCTTTCCATTTTATCATTTTTTTTCACTTTCTTCTAACAACACACTTGTAAGGCAAGTAGACATATATGAGGGAAGGTTCTAATATGACAGTGATTGGCTATAGCAGAGTATGGCATGGTAATAATAGTTCTTTTTTATAGTACTTACAGTTTATAAAGCTCTTCTTCACAATCACTCTAGAAAGGGGGTAGTCCAAGTACTATTATTATCATCACAATTTTACAGGTAAGGAAACTGAGGTTCAGAGAGTTGGAAGTAGCTTGCCTAATATTACATGGTAACTAAGAGGGAATGACAATATTTGAATCCAGGTCTTTTAACACTAACTAGGTGGTACAGTGGATAGAGTTCTGGGCCTGAACTCAGGCTATATAAATGTTTATTTCCCCTTCTCCCTCATCCATGGCCTTCCCTATGTTTTGTTTCCTCTGATAGTAGTCAAAGGGTCTGTGCTCTAGTCATAGTATTTAGAGTTAGAAGAAACTCAGAAGCCATCTTCTCTAACTCCTAAATTTTACAAATGAAGAAAGTGAGTCCCATTCATGTTAATGGACTTACCTATTATTATCCAAGGAGTCTGAGGCAAGATTGGAAAACAGAGCTCTGATTCCAGAGTCAGGGCTCTTCCCATTTTATAACGATGCTTGTTAAATATTTATCAGTCACTTGAGTGTGTTAATAGATGTCTCTGAGTCCGTTTTATCATCTACGAAATGGGTATAGTAAAATTTGCCTTGCCTACTTCACAATTATTATTGTAAGGATCAAATGAGGTGTGCCAAAGTACTCTGTAAAAAAGTAAATTACTCCACAGATACAAGACAGGAATGAAGAATTGTGCCTGAAAAGTCAGAGAATCACATAATCAGTAAGACAGCTCAGGAACTGCTTTCTACAAATCTCTCCAAATTCAAAATGTCAAAGAAAGGAATTTTGGGCCAGGGATAGAGTGATTACAGCCAAATCCACAATATAAGAAGGTTGAATTTATGTATAAGATAAAAACAAAAATCAAAACCAACCAAAAATATGAATTATTACTGGAGAACTTTTATTCTTAGGGTTCTCATTCAAGATCCAAACCCACAGTTGATTTCCTCCTGCCAACCACAATGAGCACAAAAATCTCTGCAAGGCTTGGAACTCTGGGATGGTTCAAAAGGAAAATAAAATTCTGAAACAGAAGAAATTAGGGTTCTCAGTGCATTATGAAAAAGAAACATAGAAAGGAGGAGATTATGCAAAAATGAATTAACAATAGAGAGTTTTAGAAATGTTCAGAGAAAGAAAAGCAGATTATTTAATTTATAAAAACCTGAAACAGAGAAGAATGATAAAGACATCAAGACAAAACTAATGAAATAAATTTTTGTGTCAACACGTTTTTTAACAAAAGAAAGATTAATGTATGAGTTAAAGGAATGAATAAAGGAATTTGAAACTGAAAAACCTGAGGGGGCAAAGATTTCAGGGAACTTTAAAACATAAGGTAAAGTAAAGTTAGAACACTTGAAGTAATACTTTATGGATTAAATCTCTTGATTCCTGACAAGTCAATATTTTGTGAAAGGGAATATAATGAGAATGAATCTCTCTCTCTCTCTCTCTCTCTCTCTCTCTCTCTCTCTCTCTCTCCCCCACCCCCCCCCCCCACTCCTGCCTCTCTGGACTAAACCTTTTGAAGGAAAACAACAACAAGCACACTAGCTCAGTGGAGCTAGTATCCACTCGTACCAACTCCATAGACAAATAATAGGAATAATACCTGAAGCCACACAACAAAATGGAAGATGAGAGCTGTGGGAGAAGAGGACAAAAAGTGAGTATCCAGTATGTAGAGTAGTGAGGACGTGATTCATCATAGAAGAGGAAAAGATACCCTAAAGAGCGAGAGTTTGAGCAAGAGGGTTGAGTTTCTTCATCAAGAGATATGGGTTTTATAGTAACTTTTATTTGGGGGGGGGGCGGGATTTGTATACCAGGAGACTATCTCCTCTGAAAAAAGACCTTTCTGTACATTCTTATGTACAGAATGGGCAGCCAGAGTTGAATGGCTCTGTGGTGTGTGTGTGTGTGGAGTGGGGGGAAGAAACAGAATAATATGGTAAGGACAAGTGCCAGTCTTAAATCTATGGACATTCCTGTCACTTAATATTGTTTTATTCAACATTGCTTCCCTCATGAGTTGGGGTGTGTGAAGGGGAAACAAGGAAAAAAGGTAGAATGGTATGGTATTTCAAAATCAATAACAGAAATTGGACAGAACATGAAGCAAACCTCATACTTCAGAACTGTTCACTCATGATGAACACAATGAGGATAAAGAAGGAACAAATAAGTATATAACCATGAATTAGAAATTAAAGGACAAAGCAAGGAAAACAACTTAGGAAAAGGTGCATAAAAGAAAATTATTAAATCATGGAGTTTGTGGAAAAACTTACACGAACTGATGCCAAGTGAAGTAAACAGCAGTGGGAGAAAATTGTCTACAGTAACAACAATATTGTACAAAGATCAATTGGGAGCAACTTAGTTGTTCTTGGCAATGCAATGAGAATTCCAAAACACATATGATGAAAAATACTATCTATCACTAGAGAAGGAAGTGATGGAATATGAATAAAGATCAAATCATACTTTTAAAAAAATCAAAAACTTTCTTCTTTTTCTTGCTATCTTCTACAAAATGACTAAAATGGAAATATGTTTTGTGTGATTATACATGTATAATCTGTATCAAATTGCTTGTTTTCACACTGGAGGGAGGAGGAAAAGAAAGGGAGAGAATTTAAAACTCAAAATTTAAAAATAATGTTATAATTCTAAATATAAATATATATATATGTAAAATTATAAATTTAAAATGGGGTTTGAATTGTCTACTTAACTTCACTGAGAATAAGAAGGGACAAAAGTAGTTGGAGAAGTAGGAAGATGAATAAAAGAAAAAAGATGAATTGATTATTTAATTTTTAAGACATCTGAACAAGCCTGTGGGAACTAGTTCACATCAAAAGTAGTATAAGAAAAACTGATTGAAGAAAGATATAGATTCAAAAGTTGAAGAGAATAAAAATCAATATAAAAGTAATAGAGTAAAAGATAAACTTAATTAGTATGACTTTAAATATCAATGTATTAAATAATCCAGTAAAATTAAATAGTGACATAAGATATAGAAAAATAAAACAAAATCAATTCATCTTTTTTTATTAGATTTTTGCAAGGCAAATGGGGTTAAGTGACTTTGCCAAGGCCACAAAACTAGGTAATCATTAAGTGCCTGAGGCTGGATTTGAACTCAGGTACTCCTGACTCCAGGGCTGGTGCTCTATACATTGTGCCACCTAGCCACCCCAGAATCCCATTCATCTTAAAGGTATGAAACATGTAAAAAATAAAAATACATGGAAAATGAAAATGAGAATCTGGAACAAAATACATAGTACCTTAAGTTAATCCAAAAAAAAACCAGGAGTTGAATTTTATTATGAGACAAAGAAAAATATCACAGTATCAGGGAAGACAGAAAGGGAAACTTTTATATTCTTTTTTTTAAAGCAACCATAGATAAAGTAATACTAATATTTACTAAATCACAAAACATCCTAATTCATCAAAATAAATGATGTATAAAAAAGGTGGGGGGGAGCTAAGATGATAATATAATTAGTGCAGGAAATTTTACTTTTTCTCTGAGATGGCTAATCTAAGAAAATGATAGGCCAAAATGAAAATATAAGTCTGAACAAGTTATTAGAAAATTTAGATATGACAACACTTTTGTATGTCTGTATATATTCACCCATATATACAAAGTCCTTGCATTATGTAAATTTACAATGTGCAAATTTTGACTTTATGTACATAATTCTGAATGCCATGGAAAGTTGTAACAAAAGCATGTATGAATATAGTTGTGGAGAAAAGAGGCTACATTTCTTGGTTTTTATGGATTTAACAAAGATGAAATCTTGGAGAAAGAAAGAAGATTTTAAAATTATTACAAGAATTGGAGCTAGAAGTAATTGGAAATGCTGTAAAGGAATTCATTGAGTCTTCTGTAGAAGAACTATTAAATGAGGATCTAATTGAGCTGCTAGCTACAAAGTTTGCAGAAAAAGAAAGGGAAGCTTTGAAACCTGAGTTTGAACCAGAAAGCTTCAACACCAAACAATTGGAAGAACACTTCATCATTTGAGTGAATTTTTGTCTTGTATTGAAAAGATGGATTCAAATTCTCCCCGATTTTTAAAAATTCAAAGACTAGTTGAGAATACTAGTGCTTGCTGTTGTCACATAAATGAGGGAAAAAACATCTTTCAAGAGCTTCATTCAAAATGATGCAGTCAATCGACAATGATGAAGGTTAAGTTCAGTAGGTGTTGTACACCTATATTCATTTTACAGTACTGTATGTACTTTATAATTAACTTTGCCTGTTTTTTCATAATTCTATTTATTATCATAGTAAGTTTTTACTATGACTATGATTTGTATAAAGGTATTATTTTGTGTATGCCTTTGTCTTATAGTTAAGTGAATTGGGTGGATAGGGGCAAATTTATATTACATCAAAATCACTTTATGTAGATCTACTGAATGGTCCACTTACATTAAGAGAAAACTCTGTGTAATCTTTTCCTAATATATATTAGTATTCTAAATTACATTTCATAATGTAAGAAAGCTTACAGATTATAATGCAATAAAAAGTCATTACTATAGTGACTTTTGGATATAATTAACATATAATTATATGACTATTTTATAATATATAATTGTATAATTATATATTATATAATATTAAAGATGACATTAGTAGAGTGATTTCAGGAATGGACCTTTGATTTCCTTGGCCCAGTACAGAAACTCTCTTCACCAATTCAGATTAGCACCTTGCTCTGAAACTTAGTCTTAAAGAGTTGCCTAATATGCAGAATACAACCAAAAGCTACAGGAATAAGTGGAGACAATAATTAAATCCTTAGTAATCAGTGGGTCAAAAAATAATTAATAGAAATAATGCCATTATAAAAGAAAATGATAATGAAATAACCCTCAGAGAAGTAAGTTAATAGATATCATCAGAGAAATGCAGTTCTGGAAAAAAAAGGCAGGATCCATACATAATATTTTGAAGGATAACTTCCAGAAAGCTGTTAAAGAGATCAATAAAAAAGTCCCTATATGTGAAGTGGCCCCAAGTGGCTGATCTATCGGTGGACATCATGACATTCACTCTGATAGTTCCAGAAGACTGTCTAGAACTGGGAGGTAAGCGATCATCTAGTCCATTCCCCTCCTTTTATAGATATGGAAACTGATATCTAAGTTAAAATCAATTTGGGGATAGAGACTAGCAGAATCAAGTTTCAAACCCAAGTCCTTTTATTTTCCATCTGATTCTCTCTATCTCTTGCAATTATGCTCTCTGGGAATATTCACAAAGCTAAGGGACATATAGCAATAGAATTCTCTTTTCAAACATTTCGCTTGGATTTTTGGAATTTTTGTCCTTCCCTTGTAACATAGTGTAATGATGTCCCAACATGGCAGCCTCTGGAGGTGAAGTGTACCTTATGGGTTGTAGTTTGGGGCCACTTGCTGCATCTGTGTACCAGCTAATTCCTCACCCCCCCCAAAAAAAAACCCATGGTACTCATTGGAGCAGAGAAGATTAACTTTCTGAAAATGAAAAGGACAGATAGAAGAACTGCTTATCAAATATGCACATTTCAGATGGAACTTCACACTCAGTAGAGAGATGTTAGATTGCTGTTAGCTCTCTGGAGCGCTCCTGACAATGTGTTATCAGGTCATGTTTGCATGACAGTGGCAGCCCATGCAGGAAACATTAAGTCATATGACTTCTAAGACGGAATCAATCAAGTGAGCAGTACAGCTCCTGAAAACTAATTTCACCTTCATAAGGTTTGGTTATCTGTGCGGCAGACATGAGGTTTGTCAGCCCCATTTCAGTCTGACCAGGTTCAGCGCTGCATCAAGAATTTTAATGAACCCACACTGTAATATGTATGAAAGATGACACTGAGATGAATTCATGAAAAGCCAAGTCCCCATGAAATATGAACAATTACTGCAGACTTCTTTCCCCACTTAGCTCATTCGAAATGTCCATTTAAAAGGCCTTTGTCTTGTTGCGATTCATTTGCAAGTTGGTGGGCAGCTTTTCATCACGTTTAGTCCCGTTTAAAATCCAAAGAGGCAGTAGCTCAGAGGGTTCTGTGACATTTCACTTTAGGATGTGCCCTGATGGGTAATAGCTAATGGCAGCCAAGGCTGAGACTGCCTAGAATATTGACGACTCTGGTTGTTGCTCACATTATGGTCTGGAATAGTCTCTTGTCTTGGGAAGCCAGTACCTTTGAGCGTCAATAGAGTATAAGATTCCTGAGGGCCAGACTGTCTATATTTTTATCTTGTAGTCTCTAGGGTCTACTTCTAACCTTCAATACTATAATACACAAATTAATTAATATATATATATATATATATATATACATATATATATACACACACACACACACACACACAAATTAATTGAATTGAATGAATTTCACAGATAACTTAGTTTCCCTTTTTCTTTAACGTCCATAGGAATGCCAATATTTATTGCCAGTATTTCTATACTCTCTCTTCTTTAGTCACATGGGTGGATTGTTAAAAATGAGAAATCAGATTTCTATACATCATTAAGGTTTACTTGGTGTTTTTTTACAAAGCCTTTGGATTCACTGGGAGAAATAGGTAATAAATGTAAATTAAGAAAGGTATTTGGAAAGAGAATATCAGTGATTGTCCATATTCAGTATTATTTCCTTCCCTTCTTCATGCGTTTTCACAATGGATTATTGATTCTTTACTGATTTCACCCAGTGATTACTCATAATATTTTTGTTATTTCTCAAGCCTCCAATATCTTTCATCTCTCTTTCACTCACATTATTCCTTGACTCCTAATAAAAATCATAAGTTAGAATTTATGTAGTGTTGAAAACATTGTACATCATATATTATTTCAATTTGATCTTTAAAACAAACCTGTTAAGGTAGGGCTTACTTTCCTGTATAAAGTCTCTTAGGTTACCACTTTTCTTCAGAATTCTTCTGCATCTTCTCTCATTATGAATGGAGAATTGGATTTAGCGGACCTAGATCTGAATTCTAACCTGGAATTAGGAAGATTCATTATTGTGAGTTCTGGCTTCAGCCACTTACTTAGCTATATCACTGGGCAAGTCACTTAACTCTGTTTGCCTCAGTTTCCTCATCTATAAAATAAACTAGAGGAGGAAATAGCAGACCATTTCAGTATTCTTGTCAAGAAAACCCCCAAATGGGGTCATGGATAGTAAAAGATGACTGAAATGAATGAACTTATCTACTGTGTTAATAGCAACAATAAAAGCTAGCATTTGTGAAGGACTTTTAGGTTTATTGACAAATACTTCATTTTATTTCCTCAACAACCCTAGAACTTAGGCATTATTATAATCACCATTTTACAGATGAAGAAACTAAGGAAGAATTTAAGTGACTTATCTAAAGTTGCCTAGCTAATTAGCTGAATTTGAACTCAGGTCTTCCTGATTCTGGACCCAGCCATCTATCCACTACACCACCTAGCACACCTGGTTTCAACTTCATGTTCTCAACTATAAAATGACAGGGTTGGTTTAGATAATCTCTGAATTGTCTTTCATCTCCAAATCTTATGAATCTGTGACTTTTCCTAAATGTAGTATATTTGCAAATATTCATTTTATTATTGTTCCTCTCCATTTTAGGATGAGCTCCTCAAGGGCAGGAGCTATTTGACTTTCATTTTTTATCTCTACCATTAAAATAATACCTGGCTTATATGGGATATGTAGCAAATGCCTATTGACTGACTGACTTTTCCTCTAAAAGAAATACTTCAGAATATTTGAATTTTGGAATTTTTATAATATTTGGAATTTTGAATCTGTTTCAATGATGCATATGTGAACTTGGTCAAATTGCTTCACACTTTATATAAAGTGTTCCTGGTTAAAAATATCCTCTACTAATGCATATGTGTTATAATTTATGATCTTGGACACGAAGTTCAGTGATTTTATTGAGGATAACAAAGCAATGTGCATCAAGGGTGAGACTGGAGCCTAGGTCTTCCAAACTCCAAGGTTAATTTTCTATTCTACAATATCAGGGACCACTTGATTTTATAAAATTATTCATATATATTCATATCATGCCACTAGAAGTGAAATTCTTGGATGGGTGCAAGATGGATCAAAATGACAGCATTTGCCAAGAATACTTTCATTAATCAAGAATGAAAGTAGTTCCAACAATAAATGATGCCAACTAGCAATCTAGCACCATTATTCCCATGACCCAAAGTCTTTGGGTTCCAGAGGAATATGATTGTAGTCTGAGAGGAAAATGTAACGCCCATTACCCTTTCCCCTCTCTACTCCTTTCTATTTATCCTTTATCTATTAGCTTGCCTCATTTGGGGCTGTCTTGTTAGCTTTTGTATATACAGTATCTGATACATATCTGTTGTACTGACAACAGTTAGATCATTGAGAGTCAGACATGGATGTACCATATTTGCTGCTGGAGCACCATGATGCTTCACTGATATGGGAGGAAATCCACATTCAAAAGGCCAAGGACTCCCACATCATCCAGACCATCAGCAGAAGTCCTGTTTCCTATCATATCAGGTCATGGGGTGAGATGGTTCTGGAAAAGGGAGTGAGGATGATGTCTGTAATGCAACATTCCTCTCACTATAATAAATATAATGTTCAAGTGATGCCATCATGTCTATGATGACATATCTTCTTAAATTACAAAGGATAACTATGACTATTATATACATATATTTATCCAGACCTATGATGGATTCAGTTTCCATGTAGGGAGCTCTTGGTGAGAAGCTTTCTCTATCATTTTATACCAGCACATACTCTACAACTCAGTATTAGAGAGTAAGTTGACTGTGGTACTGAAAGGTTTAGGGGTTCACTCAGAGTCACAAAGCCAGAATATGTCATAGATAGGACACAAATACAGATCTTTCTAGTTTGTAACAAACTCTCTATCCTATACTCCATGCTCCTTATAATTTTTACCTGATTAGCATAGGAAGCATTCGTTAAACAATGTAATGGGTCTTAAAAACACTCTGGGGATACAAAGATAAAACAGTCCTCAAGGGATTCACATTCTATTTTGAATATTCATTTTTTCCCTTTTTTTCTGTTCATTACCTCTTTGAAAACTTTGCCCTGAGTAGCTCCTCTTAAGGACATTTTCCCTGAGACTATCATTTCTGGAATATCCTAAGCTTTGCTTCATCTTATTCATGCCTGACCTTTCTGTGTACTTTTCCTTGTCTCCCTCCTCCCTCCCCACTCAATGCCCACTACTTTTTCTCTTCACTACTCCTCATTTCCTGTTATCCTTTATATATTACCTGGCCTCATTAGGGGTTGGCTTGTAAGTGTATGTGTATAGTCTCAGTATCTGACATATAGTTAGCACTTAATAAATTCTTTATCTTACGTTTCAGAACAGATATTACTTTTCATCTGTGCTTTTAACACCATTTTTTCCTTCTCCTTTGGGATTTTGTTCTACTTCTTTTATACCTTAATTCTTCTTTATAGATTAATAAACTGGTATCATCATCTTTATTAAAAATATACAATCCTAGAAAAAATTTTAAAAACCACGACAGCAATGCACAGCTCATAATTCAGAACCTGTTTCTCTATCCTGATATCACTAGAACTTTTTACCATATTCCTATAAACAAGAATATTCTGTAATTACTGTTTGTATTGCTTCACCACCAACTCAGTCTTTAAGTCCCTACAACCTAGCTTTGATACCATACTCTTTGAGAGCACCTCTCAAATACCAAATCCTAAAGTCATTTTTTGACTCTCATCTTTATTAACTTTTTCAGTTTTTGAAACAGCGGACCATTTACTTCTGCTTTCCAGAATATTATATATGTGTATGTGTATATATATATATGTTTGTGTGTGTGTGTAGACATATACATATATAAATCTATCTATCTATCTAAACTATGTTATATTGATACCTTTTCTCTTTACATCATAGTTGATTCTGGGAAATGACTCTCCCACATTTGTAATCTTCTAATACAAAAAAAGAAAAATAATTACTCAAGAGTATTTAATGCAGGGATTATGTTTTACATGAATAGTCATCTGCTTCTCTGCCATAAAGACAGAAGTATTTTAATTATTTGTTTTCTAGTACTACAGTTTACTTTTTAAGATTGCTCAGAGTTCAGCTTGCTAAGTTGTCATTTCTCTAATGATTGTGTAAATTGTTATCTTGTTCCTGCTAATTTTCAGTAGTATCATTTCATATACATGGCCCCATTTCTCTGATTTCTCACATCTCCTATTTCTTCCTGTATAATAATATTCTATTGTATTCATCAGTCATTTCCCCCCAACCATTCTCTCCTTGATGAATACCTATTTTCTTTTTAGATATAATATTTTAAAATATTCTGCTATTGAGATATATTTAATATATATGTCTTTTGTTTTTGGCTTCCTTGGCTTATATGAATGAAATTGTTATCTTCCTGATTTTGTTAGTACTTTGTAAAAATTCTAATGAATTTTTTAAATTTATTTTTTATGTGCCAATTTTATTGGTGTCATATACTTTGCTGATTTTCTGGGGTTTTCTAAGACCATCATTATATCATCTGTAAATAAAAAAAATAATTTTTTTCTATCTTTCAATGTTTTTAATTTTGGTTTTATTCTCTTAATATATTGCTATAGCTTGAATTGCTAGAATATTGGTAATAATAGGAAGGGAAAGAGTAAACATTTATAAAGCACCTAGTAGAAAGTATTTTTCCTATTTTATAATTGAGGAAACTGAGGCATAGAGAAGATAAGTTACTTGCCCTGGATTTCAAAGTTACTACATATTTGAGGATAGATTTGAACCCAAGTTATCCTAATGCTAGGCCCAGGGTTTTATTCTTAAGTTATAGACCTAACATACAAGTGTTTATACATAATGTATATATACATATATATATATATATGACATATAAGTGTATCTTGTTTTGACTGATTTAACTGCATATTATTAAATTTGATATACTATCCTATTTTTAACAAAATTATATCTTATGTCTCTGATTTGTTCTTTGATACATTCATTAGTCAACATTGTCATTACTTAGACTCCATTAAGATCTATATATTTTGCAAATCTTTCCTTAATTAATTAATTAAACTTTATGTTGTTGTATAAATAATGTTTGTTATTTCTGCCTTTTAAAAAGCTGTGATTGTTTTCTGTATCATAATGTGTTTAGCTTCTATAGAGGTACCATGCTGTGCTGAAATATATTTGTACTATTTAAAATTTCTATTAAAAGTATTATAGATCAAACAAATATAATTTTTTCCATAATAATCTGCTAGACTTCCTATTTTCTTTATTTCTGTTGCATTTATCCAGTTTTGATAGAAAAATTAAATTCTACCACTACTTTTCCCCATTGCTATTTCTGTGTTTTGGCAATTTGCCTAGCTTTGCTTATAAGAAATTAGTAATAATATTACTTTTTTTCATGGTCCATGGTGCCTTTAAACATAACACATGTCTCTTATTTATCTTTCTTGAAAACCTCAATATTTATTGTTGCCTTATTTGAAATGATTTTTCTTTTTAAAACTTTGTGTGAAACAAATAATGTTCCTTCTCTTCATTTTTACTTTGTGTTCGTCTAGATATATTTTAAATATATTATATACAAGCAACAAATTTTTTACAATCTTTCTTCTATTCTTCCATTTTCTTTATATTTATTGGATAATGTAATTTACCTGTCTCTCTTTTTTCTTTCTCTCTCCCCCTCTCTGTCTCTGCTCATTTTCTCTGTTTCTCTTCTTGCTCCCTTCCACTTGAAGATTATAATACTGCTAACTGAAAGCCAAGATATAGCCAAAGAACTGAAGAAAATTTCAGGTATATGAATCACAAAATGGAAAGAAGACTGGAAATATATTGCCACTTGTATTCTCTTTGCAACTGTGTCAGATTTGATTGAGATGTATATCACATTCAACTTGGTGGACATAAAGCACAAAGAAGCAGAAATACCAGAGGTTGGGGATATAGGTAATACAATACTGGACACAGGGAAAGGAAGGATTGATAGTAAGAAATATGACTACCACAAGGACACCAAATAACAATCAACAGAATGATCAATAAAAACGAGTAAAAGTTGACTGAGGTAAAGGTATGAATGTTCAAGAAAAGAAATAACTTCAATGATTAAGTATTTTAAAGCACTTGAAATTCAATCATTATTCATTGAAGTAGATTCAAGATTACAGTTATTTCTGTGTCACCCCTGAAATGACAGTGATGTGGCATCAGAATCATTTAGAAGAACCAAAGAATCAATTTAAAACATCAAAGAAATATGAATAAACTAAAGGATGAGAATTTAGGACAAAAATAAAAGAATTAAAAGGCAAAAATTCAGAGGCTGAAAAAATTAATTGAACAAAATCAAAAGACAAGATTAGAAGAACACATGAGATCCTCACAAATCAACAATATTTATTTGCAATATGGAATGTTAAATGGCAAATGTGAAAATAAGTTTCTCATCACTTCTCAGGTATAATCAATATCATATTGCTAACCTGCTTAAATGGGACCAGTTTGATGAAGGAAGAGAATATGAAACTCAAAATTAAAAAAAAGGAATGCTAAATATTTTTCATGTAATTAGGAAATATTTAATGGAATAAAAAAATTAAAACAAAAAAAGAAGGTGGCATTTTACAGTGAGTCTTGAAGGTTCTAAGAAATTCTTTGAAGCAGAAAAGAGGAGAAAATGCCTTGAAGAAAGAGGGGGACAGAAGTGCAAAGATAGACAGAAACAGGAATGGAGAGTTTAATTTGTTGAGATTGTAGAGATTGTAGAGATATAGGTGAGTAAAGGTGAGTAATGTATAAAAAGACTGGAAAGGTAGATTGGGGTCAGGTTTTTAAAGTTTTTTAAATGCTAAACGAGGAGTTTATATTTCATCCTAGAGTCAACAGGGAGAAGTTAGATTTTATTGAATTTTATATACTATCCAGGAAAATGGCTCCTACATTTAGTAAATATTTGTTAAATAGATTATTGTACTCCATAATCGACGAAGACCATGGCATCATATGAATGATGGCATGACTTGCACATGATGTATATTATAGTGAGAGCAATGTTGTGCAAAGACATCATTCTCATTGCCTTTTCCAGAAATATTTTCCTGCATGGTCTATTTAATAGGAAACAGAATTTCTGGAGATGGTCTGGATGTTTTAGGAGTTCTTGAATTTTTAGATATGGGTCCCTCTAGCAAGGCATAATGGCATTACAACAGTACCAGGCAGAACACTGATGACAAATTTGCAACACCATGGGATAACTAACCTATCTCTAATTGTCAGTAAGGTCTATTCTTATATTCCTCTCATCTCTGTAGCCATACTTCCTCCAGGATCCAAAAGCTTTGGTTTTTCCAGAAGCTGCCCAATAGGTCATGGGAATAATGTCACCGGATCACCAGTCAGCATCATTTATAGTCAGAGCTATAACATCTGATAGTCTTCAAACCTCCAAATTTCATTCTTGATTAATGAAAACATTCTTGGCAAATGATTTTGCTCTGATCCATCTTGCTTTTGTCTAGCATTCTTACCTCTAGAGACACAGTATGAATGCTACTGGCTATCTCTAGGCTAAATAAATGATTAATGAAATATATATATATATATATACATATATGTATGTATATATATATGTATATATATATTTATATATATATATATATATACATATATGCAAGATTGACCAAACTGACTCCTACCACCTGAAGGTCAGGTATGTTATATTTTCATTTCCTCCCAGGATTCTTTTATGTCCTTACTTAGATTGATGATGTTTAGACTTTCTACAAATGACTCCAGTACCCATGATAGAGTTCCCCCAATTATCAGAGGGGTGTTCACACACCCCAGTTTCATTTACCCCACTTAAAAGCCAGCTTAGCATTTACAGAGGAATATTTACTTCAAAATAAATAAAAAATATAAAAAATTTACTCTATTACCTGTGAGACATAATTTCTTATAGCTTCACTCTTTGGGGAGAAGAAGATTAGTTTTATAGCTATGGGTGAACTATGATCTTCTTCTGAATGTAGCAAGAAAGAGGATTTCAGACAGAGATAGACTGTCAGTCTGGCCAGTTTTAAAAATGTCACCAATCTGATCATGCAACCAATCAAAGGAGGCTATCTTCACCTATGTGGTAGAGAACCTTGTTAGGTAATTTGGATATGCTCAAGGAGTTATCATATTAGGTTAACTGGACACAATCCAAAAGCTATATGTGTATACACACATATACACATACACATACACATACACATACACATACATATACATATACATATACATATATACATATACACATATACACATATACACATACATTTAATATATGTGTATGTATGCATTTATGTATATATGTATGTACATTTTTATTGATAAAAACTGAAGAGTTTGACTTTAATGAAGAAAAATAGAAATCAGGCTAATATAAGTATTTACTAAAAATCCTCTCAGTTTACAAAAAACTCATTCATTAACAGGAGGCAGTTAAGAATCTTGAGGAGCATTTTTTATAGGAGTTAGACAAAAGACCATAGGATGATTATCAACAGTCAATGAAATCATACCATATGTTACAGTTCCCTTCCCCAATGGCAGGATGTCTACCTCTTGTCAAGGTCAAAGGTTCCCTTTAGGAGGCAATTACTGTCCCATAGTCAAAAATCTCTCCTATGGAGAAAGGAATACTTATCTTAATTCTGAATGTCTGGGGCTTACACATCACAGAATTCCAATAAACATGAAATTCCCTTCTCCAGGATGTCTATACCATCCTGTCACAATGGGTGATTTACTTTTGCTATAAGAAAAATAATCAGGCAAGTTTTCTGTTCTCCAAGTATGGAGGACTTTGACATTTTTCACACTCAGATTTTTTAGAGATTTTTTTACCTCATTTTTCTTCAATACTTTCAAATATATATGGATTTATGTATATACATATATATATACATATATATATATACATATATCAATGCATATAGTTTTTTTAACTTCTTTCTTATCTCTCATCTATACATAATCCTTCACATATACAGTAGATTTTCTGCCAGTCCTTTATAATCAAATATTTCCCAAGTAATTTCTTTGCTTTATGCATTATGTAAGGCATTAGAAGAGACTGATACAAAATTAAATACAATAGATTATTGCCTTCAAGGATATTCAATTCTAAAAAGGATGTGTGGGAAATAGAAAGCTGAAATTTGGGGAAATTTGGTAGGTACAATTAGTGTTTGAATGTAGTATGCATTCTAAGATGAGAGGGAAGATTTTTTTCTTTTCAAGGAAGGAGTTTAATTAATGAAAAAAAATTTGAAATAGATGTAAAAGAAGACATAGTAAGAATGGGAAACATGAAGAGATGGGGAAGAATAAGGAGGAGGAAGGGATTTAAAACAGAAGGGGTAGTTTGAGAAAAAGTCTTGTATACAGTTGAGAAAACAAATGCTTGCTAATCTAGGAATGCATGACATAATTGTATATGCATAATACCTATATTATTCTTATCAATTATGGAAATATCCTCTATTTTCTTAGAAGGGAAAGAGGGAGAGAGAGACAGAGAAAGAGAGAGAGAGGGAGGGAGGGAGGGAGAGAGAGAGAGAGAGAGAGAGACAGAGACAGAGAGAGAGAGAGAGTGAGAGTGTGTTAGTTGGGACTAGAACTCCAATTCCCATGTTTCCCATGTTCTTTTTTTTAAACCACATTATCTCTTTAATGATACCTGAAAGGTACTGTGGAATAATAAGTGTATTGAACCTGGAATCAGATGAGAATTAGATTAGAATTCTAATTCTGTAGCTTGCTGTGTAACCATGGCAAAAATACCTAACCAAGGAAAAAATCTTATCTTCATTGCTCCACGGTTCTACTGTTCTTTCCCTTTTTGGACTGTGGTTAATGCTACTTCACCTAATCACAGAATCTATGCTGGATATGTCACTCACTAGGATCTTAGGACCTGCTCCATGCTGTAGTTCAATTACAAACAACTAGGGCTAACTCCTTAATTTAGAGTACTCATGTGTTTCACTTTAAAGCTGTATTCTTGTTTTTATTATTCACTTTCAGAATATACTTAACATTTTAAAGATCCTTCAGGGTGGTGGCTAGTCCTTGGTCATCTAATACCTAGATTTCTTCTAATATTTTTTCCCTTCATCATTTATTTTTTATTTTTTCTAATCAAATGGAAAGATAGTTTTCAACACTCATTATTCTGCAAACCTTTTAAGTTCTACATTTTTCGACCACCCTCCCTTCCCACTCTTCTGCTCATGGCAGTGAATAATCTGTTGCAAGTGATACAGAGAGAGCTGTGTTTAACAAATTTCCATATTTTTTTTCTCTTAGTCTTATTGACTAACATTTTTTCTTTCATTTTAACTTTTTACGCATCTCTTGAGTCTTGTATTTGTAAACCAAAATTTCTGTTCAGTTTTTTTTAATCAAGTAACTCTAAAAGTTCTCTATTTTGTTGAAAATTCATCTTTCCCCCCTGAATGAATATGCTGAATTTTGGAAGGTAATTGATTCTTGGTTGTAAACCAAGCTCCTTTGCCCTAAAGAATATCATATCCCAGGCTCTCTTATCCTTTAATACTGAAGCTGATAAGTCCTGTGTAATTCTGACTTTGACTCCCTAGTATTTGAATTGCTTCTTTTTTAGCTGCTTGCAGCATTGTCTCCTTTTATCTGAAGACTCTGAAATTTAGCTTATTGTAGCTAAATATTGTTTTCTTTAAGTTTTTATTTTGTAATCTCTTTCTAGGAGTTATTAATGGATTCTTTTAAAGACTATATTTGTCTTCTTGTTCTAGGATATTAGTTTTTCATGATAATTTCCTTTTTTTCTGATTGTAGCTTTCAGTTAAGCCAATAATTAGTAAGTTATCTCTCCTGGATCTCTTTTCCAGGTTGGTCATTTTTCCTAAGAAGTACTTTGCATTTCCTTCTATTTTTTTCAGCCTTTTGTTTTTATCTTATGGGATCTTAGATTTTCATAGTCATTAGCTTACATTTGTCCAATTCTAATTTTTAGACTTTTATTTTCTTCATGTTAACTTTTGTGTTTCCTTTTCCATTTGGGTAGTTTTACTTTTAAAGGAGTTGATTTCTTTTTCCATTTGATCAATTTTACTTTTAAAAGTATTATTTTCTTTAATCAGTTTTTTTGGAGGGGAGGGGTTTTGGACGTTGCAAGGCAATGGGTTTAAATGACTTGCCCAAGGTCACCCAGCTAAGTCAGCATTAAGTATCTGAGGCTGGATTTGAAATGAGGTCCTTCTGACTCTAGGACTCTATTCAGACATCTAGCTGCCCTTTTCAATCAATTTTTCCCTATTCTCCTACATAGCTCTTATTTTTTTCTTCAGTTTACTTCCTTCTCTCTTCTTTGGTTTTTAAAAATCCCTTTTGAGTTCTTTTAAGAGGTCTTTTTGAATTTGAGACAATTAAAAAATCCCTTTAAGATTTCATATTTAGGCTCTTTCTAATAGCTTTCTGCTTTTTGAAATGGTATTGTTATGTCCCTAATTGAATAGTAGGTGTCAGTGTTTAACACTTTTTTTGCTCATTTTAATAGCTGAGCTCTGCTCCTTGGGCAAAGGGGGCACAGTCCCTAGCTTTTTGTGCTGGGGCCTAGGGATCTGGTCCCTGGTTTTCTTGCCTATGGCATTTCAGGTGTTAATGGTTTGTTCCATGCATTAGATAGCCCAACCCAGTTCTGCCTGTTGCAGCAGTATTCCAGGCCTCTGGTTGGGTTTGGGACTCTTGGCTTGCTGCACCACTTACTTGCTGAGTCTGTCCTGCTCGTGTTCTAGTTCTCCTGACTATGATGGTGTATACTCTCCTTTTACCTAAATGATACAGACCTTTACTGAAGTTCCTTCACATTATTTTGAGTCGTGAACTTGTTTCACTCTTTTTTTTGAGTCTAGGGGCTTTATTAAAAGTTGTTTCAGATAAAACTCTGGGAGCTTCCTAGTTTCATGTCATCATCTTGGCTCTGCCCCCAGAAGTTCATTGATGCCTTCTAATTCTAGCAGAATTAAACTTCAAAACTTTTCCTACAAGTAGTAACCTATAAACATGTATTTGTATTTTTGTTCAAAATCTTAATACTTTGTCACTGCTCATTAACTTCTGTGATTATATCAATTGGAAAATCAATTGATCAGTGGTGTTTTGATCAGCTCTGCTTCCCTGCCTCCATATAGAATAAAGAAACTGGACTAGTTGACCACTAAGGTATTTTCCGTGATCCTTTGAATGTATCACCAAAAAAAACCACTTTGAAATTTATATGTCTCTATGACTGTTATTGCTTTTTTTTCTGATGGTTGTGTTATTGTTGAGCCATTTCAGCTGTGCCTGACACTACATGTTCTAGGATATTAGGGTATTCTTGGTAAAAAAAAAAAAACCCAAAAAAACAGGGTAGTTTTCTGTTTACTTACAAGTTCATTTTATAGATGAGGAAATTGAGGCAAATAGGGTATATGACTTACTCAGAATCACACAGCTACTAAATGTCTGAGGTGAGATTTGAACTCAGGAAGAAGAGTCTTTTTGATTCCAGGCTTGTTATTCTATCCACTGTGCCACTTAGCTGCCATTTCTTCTGTTATTATTGTTAATAGCACTTCTCAGTCTATGAAAGGGAAAAGTTTGAAGTTTTATTGAAATGGATATGAGAGCCTTAGCACATATCTGAATGCTATTTCTTCTGAAGTAAATTACTTTGGGGGATTATACACACAAGAGAGACACAAAAAACATTATGACCACACTGAGGGGCAAAAATTCTTTATTTCTGAGGAAGACACTTAACAGTGGGTGATGGATAGCCTTCAGGTGAGATGGGTACTGAAATCCTTAGGTAAAGACTATATATCTCAGATATCTCTAGCACAATAATATTTCTCTTCTTTAAGGCAATTTAATTGTACTTTTAAATGAGAACATATCTGTGAACTCAGCTCCACAAAGATCACTGTAATGTCTTTATCTCCAGTAACACTCATTATATGAAAGCAGAGTATGGCAAGTCTTTGCACTTTTGACAATATTGAGCTTCCTTTCAAAGTATGTGCTGGAGTCTAATGGGTATATTCCTTTTAGCACAAAGCAGAGCAACCACCTGGCAAAAAAAAGGAAAACTGATCTTTTTCCTTTAGTTCCCAGCTTTCATGAGCACAATCACTAGGAGAAGGGTCTGGATGCTTCTTCCCTCACCTTCATATTGTCAGTAATGCTATCTGCCTCAGGGCAAATTTCTTCAAGACCCCCATTTCTAGTGAATGATTTTTAAGGCACCCTAAAAAGTGGAATTAATAGTTACTTCAGTGGCAAGAAAAATTGTCCACTTTATTTTTCATAGTTAGGGACTTGACAGTTTGAATGGAGAGAGCCCACTTTCCAGGAGACAGTTAGAGGTAGATTTTCAAAGCAATGTGTAGACAGGAATTGGGGAAAATGCTGTCAATTTCTATCATAAATCACTTTCCCTTTTCATAAAGGTTCCTAGGGCTGGATTTTCCTTTATGGTGTTCTTCTGAAACTTTGCCAGCTTATTTCTAGTGTCCTAGAGACAAAAAAATAAAAGGTAACAAAACCTGACAGTAAAACCAAGAAGAGAATGAAAAGACCTTCCTGATCTTTTCTTTTGAAGCATCCCCTCTTTCAACTCTGCTGTTCAGTCTCCCAGGATGCTCAATTTGAAAAGATAGGCTATGCTATCGACCTCTCTACATCAAATGAAGGTTTCGGATTGGCAGTGTCCTATGTTTAATGAAAGCTTTGGACAGCTTCAGGTCTTGTCATACACATTCTGCCTCTTACTGAGGAACAGATAGACTCTATGTATCTGTGTATCAGTCCCAAAAGGACTGGAAGAACCAGAGCTATTACTAGCTCAGGGTGAATGGTGGCTTTGTCCTAGGGCAACTCCCCCTAGGGATTACCACAGAGATAGTGGGGTTGGAAGATGGAACAAACTAGCCTACATTACTGTCAAGTGTTGGGAGGGAAGGGAGGCCTCATCTCCAGAATGCTGTTGTAGAATGACCCTATCTGAGGTCTATTTTACAACTATATAGAGAACCCAGACAGGTTCCTTTTCTTAGCCTCCCCTCAGAATTGCTTTTGTCCTTTGGGGAAAAATAATCTCAGCTATAATTGTAAGACAGGACAAACCTAAATTTTTCTCTACACTAATCACATGAAAACTTTGTTTAGAGTTAAGGTCATCTCTGAGAATACCTCTGAGAGCCTTGAAGATATAGAAGGAATTCATCCAAGTCATTTGGAATCTTTGAATAATAGCTTTGGAGGAAACTGCATTATATGTTACAACAGAAATAACCACAGAGATCATGTGGACCAATTCTCTATACAAATGAATAAATTGATTAGCACATAGAAGATGTGATTTAAAGACCACAGAGGTGGTACATAGAAGAAGTTGAAATTAGAATCCAGGTCTTCTGACTCCAAATCTTTTTTTTTAAACTTTGCCATTTTCTGCCTTTTTACGGGTCATCCAACCTTTAGGTAGAGCATCAATGCCCTTCAAAATATTCCTGCCACATAAACATGCAGTCTTTTCAGGAAGACCTTAAGTTTTTTTTTTTTTTTTTTTTTTTTTTGCAAGGCAATGGGGTTAAGTGGCTTGCCCAAGGCCACACAGCTAGGTAATTATTAAGTGTCTGAGGCCAGATTAGAACTCAGGTACTACTGACTCCAGGGCCAGTGCTCTATCCACTTTGCCACCTAGCCTCCCCAAGACCTTCAGTTTTGACAGTTTTTCACCTGAAGATACTCCATTTATTTTTATTTTGGGAGGGAGGATTGTTCTAATTTTCTCAGTTTAAGCCAAAATATGCTTTCCTTTATTTTATTCCTCTTATTCCAAGAAGATATTAATCATTCTTATTCCTGAGATACCTTTAAATAATTCACATAAATGAGGAAACTTGGACTCAGAAAAGATCTCAAAGGTCCTTAGGTCCAATCCATACCTGGCCATAATCCTCTGGATAGCATATTGCCTCCCAATGTGATCCATTCCACTTTTGAATATTAGAATTCATTGTTAACAATAATTAATTGTTAGTAAAAAGCACTTTTTTTCTTTACCTGAAATTAAAAGCTAACTCATTGGGAAGTTATAACATCCCAATTTCTTCTGATTCCTCTTTTTTTTAAACCTTTCCCATCCATTTTATCAATGCCCCCCTTTCTTTTCTCTTTCCTCTATTATTCCCTCTTTTCTTTAACTTTTTCTTTTCCTCTCCCTTTGACTACCTGATTCCAAACTGATTAAGTCTTAAGGGCTCTTTGTTGGTACTTTCACAAAACAGCTATCATTTCCCAGTCAATTCTTCTCTGCATTAAACATTATTAATACATTAAATGATACAACTAAGGCTCTTAGATGATCTATAACTTATCTACAACTTATCAATTTCCCTCCTAGCATGTGACACCCAACACTGAACAGTATGAGATGACAATGGTCTGACTGGGATGCAAGTTGAACATTTCTGACTCGAAGATGATTTTTTTACTGTGATTTTATTCAGGCTGTTGATACTCAGTCTAAGCACACCCAAGATTTTTAAAACTGATTCTCATATTACATGATTTGGAATCCTTTTCATATACTTCATGCTCTTCTAAGCAGACAGTTACTCTTTCTAAAGTCCATCTTAAAATACATCTCTCAAAACTGAAGCAATATTATCATAATTTTAGAGCTAGAAGAAAATGTAGAAGACATTTAGTCCAAATCCCTTACACTGCAGATTAGAAAACAAGATTAAGAAATTAAGGATTAAGTGATTTGTCCAAAATAAATGGCAGATATACAATTCAAACTCAGATCCTCTAAGTCTAAATCCATTTCTCCCCCTCTTTGTTAATGAACATTTATTGCAAGAAACCATGACAGAGTATAGTAGAAGGCAATATATCACAGATAGTTGGACTCAAAGCTGGAAAGACATGGTTTCAAGTTTTGTCTCTGACTCATGCTGGCTCTGTGACTGAGCAGGTCACTTAACTTTACGGTATTCCCATAAATTCTTTAAGACTGAAGGGGAAAAGCAGATGCCAGACTATATTGGTAGAGGCCATTCTTTCAGTGGATTTCTTTTAACAATGAAATTGCCTTCCACAACTTGTTTAAATGTTTTTGACTACCATGTCACATTGTTGATTCATTGGACTAGTATGTAGTCCACTAGAACTTCCATATCTTTTTTTTTAAATATTTTTTCTTTCTATTTATTTACTTTTCCCCAGACCGTTTTTCATAGGAATTTGTATTGAAGTTGCATGCAGGACATTCAGTCCCTTTAAAAATATTTTATTGGATTATTTTTCATTCTTTCATCTGAGAAGTGAGCACTATGCATCAGAAATTGTGCTAGGTACTATGTATACAGAGCAATAACCAATTTCCTGATGGAGTTTACAAACTAAAGCTAGGTCACAATTAGTGCGCATCATGAATCCTTTGAAGTAGTTGTATTATTTGAATTCCCATTTCAGATTTGCATTGGGCTTAGGGACAATGACCATATTTTATACAATTATAATTTTAAATATTGTGATTCAAATTCATGTAACTATTTCATGGAATTCATTATTCATGCCAACCAGGAAGTGGCTGTATTGGGAAAAAACAACATGTACACACATATAAGAAAATACATCTTATGTAGAAAGGATATCCATAGATAATTGAGGGAAGGAATTACCTTTGAGGAAAGGGAATCAGAAAATCCATTGTGTATGAAGTGACTTTTGAGTTTTGACAGGGGCAGAATAAATATCATTTTTTTGCCTATTGAGATCATTTTGGATTATAATTTTATTATCAATATACTATCTTTCCCAGTTTTATGTCACTTGCAAATCCATTCATGCCTTCCATCTAGGTTTTCATTTAGACCACTGATGAAAATGTTGAAGAAACAGAACTGAGGTTAAAGACCTGCAACATGCCACTAAAGACTTCCAGAGTGACATCCATCCATTAATCAAAATTTTAAATTAAGCTACGCTTAAAATGATTCATATAATTGTTCAGAGCTGGCTATTGATTCAGATCACCAAAAATCAACTTTTTATTTTTTTCACCTCTCTTAAAAAATTCTTAGAATGTCTTAAAATCAAAATATTGGGAATTAATATTAAATTCATCCCACATTCTCCCTAAATAGCATACGAACCATGAATTATGGATGTTATGTGTAAATGTAAATACAATATAAGTTAGAAGACAATTTTGGCTTTTCTTCTTTTAGGTATCTTTCTGACAATCAGAGGGTGGCTTTAAAAAACAAACTACTTTTAAGGAGTTCAGATAATCCTTTGGAATCTTTATATAACTGAAAAGAATTAATATACAGAGAGGATAGGAAATCAACATTGTTTCTCCTTAGGCAGATATGGGGAGTTGATGGGAGTTGACTGGAGAGAAAAGAGAGGGCTGAGGTGGGTCACAAATTATCTATCTTTCTATAGAATGATTTAAAAAGTCGTTTTCCATAAAATGGCAAACAGCAAATTAAATTATATTAATCTTCTTGTTAATTTCTTAAATCAAGAGACTATTAAAATATGCCTCAGAGAAGCTGTGGATCACCTGTTCTGCCTAATTAATTTTGTAGTATTGGAAATCAATTAGCTTCAATAAACAGCCTCATTCTCATTATTGTAAGCAGCTAGCAATTAGCTTCACTGAAAGGTGACTGAACACAGTACTCTGACTACAGAGATGCTAAAGCAGAAGAAAGCTTGTGACATCACTATCCTTTGGTGGTCTGAAATCTGTGTTCCTTTTCCTCTCCCTTTGGCCATCTGATTCCAAACTGACCAAGTCTTAAGGGCTCCTTGTTTCTACTTTCACAAAACAGCTATCATGTCCCAATTAATTCTTCTCTGCCTTAAACATTATTAATACATTAAGTGACACAACCAAGGCCCTCAAATAACCTTTGGATGATCTATAACTTACCAATTTCCTTTCCAACATGTGACACCTAATACTGAACAGTATGGGAAAGTCAATTTGCTGCAGTGTGTCTATCAGCCAACCTTCAGCAGGTAACTAAAACTTTCACTGAAAGATATGCCTTTAAAAGTAGTTTAAATCTTGTCATGTTGGGGTTTTGTTTCATTGTCTATAAGATCACAGAGTACTATTTGAAAGGAGACTTAGATGACATCTAGTTCAATGACTCAATTTACATATTAGGAGAAAAAGTTAAGTGATTTACTCAAGGTCATCCAGTAAATAGAAACAAACAACCAAACAAAAGAACCCATGTACTTTGACTCCAAATCCAGTCCTCTTCCTACTACACCATACTATGAAAAATATTACCTCTCTATATAGCCAGCCTGATTATCATTTTTATTGATGTTGTGTTTTCAGGTTTCTCCTGATAGAGAGTGAAATATTTGCAATCATTTTCTGACTCTTTCTCTCTTTTGAGGCATACTGTTTGCCAAGAATACCGCCCTTCCAAACAGCAACAAAAAAACATGCCTCTCTTTCATTAACTGCCTGAATTTCTTTGCTAAAAATTGAGTTGGTTGCCTGCCTATCTTGTGTTATAACTGTTTTGTGCACAGAGTGTCTGTTGTTTCCAAGGTATTCATTTACTCACTGGAAAAAATGATTAGTAAAAGCACAATCTGCATCTTTCCTGTGTTGATACTTAGATTCATTATGTCATTTCTAAAAGAAAGACAATATTATGACTCATAAGTATGGAGGGGAAAGAGAACATTTTATTTCTTTGTTCATTTAATAAGTGTACATTTGGTGGTGACATGAGCTAATTGCATAGTTACCATGAAATAACATGTTTTATTTTTTTGTAATAATGTAGTAACTATGTAGTAAGTTCATTGGAAACAATGGTAATTATATGGTAACTCGTGATAATGTTGCTGGGTTTTATTTCCTCAAGAACTCTGCAATTAACTGTATACAAAATACAGAATACTTTATTTCTGAAATGATACATAGTTGACTGAAGGTTTCCTTTCTTTGGATCTGATTATTCCGAGCTTTCCCTCCCTCTCTGCTGCACTCTCTCCAACCATTCAGAACTCTAAATCCCCTTCACAATCTCTGTTCTTCAAGCAAAGCAAGTTATTCATCCTTTACTGTTCCATCCACAGGTTTAGAACTAGAGCATAAAACTGAAATGCTTTATAAGGTTTTATGTTAAGTAACCTAAAAGTCACTGAGATTGACAAAAATAGCAAAAGCCATGGAGTGACTGTACCAGATTGTCCTAGGGCAAACTGACTCCTGAGGAAAGCTAAGGTACTCCTGGATGGTTTCCTACTAAGATAGGATAGGCTGAGTGCACAGAAGAAAGGGAATGCATTTAGATTGTAGGATAAGGAGATGTAGACAGCACTGTGGTCACACTGCCTGTGTGGGATGATATGTAAAAGCAGCTTTGAGAGAAAAAAAGAGAAGAAAGGCCCTTATTTGATTAGAAAAAGAAGAAACAAACATAAATGAGTTGCTGGTGATAGCCCCTAGAGTTCTGAGTAGCAAGTGGGGGCTACAAAGATTTCTAATCACAATAGTGAGGGAAAGTGTTAGGGAAAGTATGAGCAGGGAGATGTCAGGAGAGAAGAGAGTGAGAATCCAAGAAGGTCCAACATGAAACCAGTCCCTAAATTATTCTGCACATGAGACTAGACTGGATTTTGGTCAGCCTTGTTTCTAACTATTTTTGGAATTGAATAAAGGCCAGAGTCAATGCTTCTGCTCATTATAAAATTGTATCACATTTTCAGTTTCTGGTCTGCCACCAAGAAATGAATCATACAGCCTCAGAGGAGTACTACCATTTTCTCCCCTCTGTGGTCTAATTTAAATTCCTCATCAAATACCGGTTGCAATAGAGACTTCTAACATTTTGCATGATTTATGCTATTAATGAGCAAAGAACTGGAACAGTTTGGGCTGTTCTCTATAACGGGTTGAAGTATTAAAGGAAAAAAAAAAGACCTTACCCATAAACCTTGCTGAAGTCTTCCAATTATGATGGGGTCTAGTCCAAATTGATCACCTTGAGCATTTGGTCCTGCTTAATACAAATGAAAGAATCATTTTTACATGACTGGTATATTTGGGTAAAATTCTCACCCACAGGAGCATTATAACTGAATGGGGAAAAGTGCCCTGAAGGCAGAGGAAAAGCCACAAACATTATTGTGATTGGCTACAAAGGATATGAACTTTAATCCAAAGTGAGAGCAAGAAAAAAATGGAAAAATTCAAATAAGTCACTGAACACACTGAAGTCTGGTGCAATTGGATTTTCCTGGAAGGACATATTTGATTGCCTTTAGGGCTCTGGCACTCAGTGAGGGTGCTGAACTTTCATTTATCTGTATATTGAATTACTTTGAGAGAGAAATGCCCTTGTAGTGAAGAACAGGGTGGTCTAATGGCAAGGGAAGGAAATAAGGAAGCTACTATTGAATCCAAATTTTCCAAATTTGTTATTGAAAAATCATTTATTCTTTATAGCAAGGGATCATATAAAAGGTGTTAGATTTAGAGTTAGGCTCAAATCTCAACTTTGCTATTTACTCCCTTTGGGATCATGAGCAAATTACATAAGCTCTTTGGGCTAGAGTTTCCTCATGTACAAAATCAAGTTATTGGGAGTATAAGTTCATTCCAGTTCCAAATCTGTGATGTATAATTGCATAGATACTTAAAGATTTGTGTTTTTATTGAAATGTGTAATCCTTCTCATGAATATTGCAGCCCGTCCATGATTTAGGAAGGCAGTCTTTTAGTACTTGGTAGCAATATTGGCAATGGCCAATCTCTTCAAATTTAAGTAATTTAAGTTTTTAAATAAGTAATACTTTATTTTTTGAATGAATGAGGCATTTATTAATAAATAATTGTTGATTAGTAATTATAAATAAAATAATAGTATCTGTTATGTTACAATCACTTTGCTGACTCTATGGATAAAAAGACTCCCAAAATAGTTAATGCTTTCATTTGGTAGAGAGGAAGACCTGGATGCAAGATCTACCTTATACAGGACTAGTTAAATGACTAACCATATAAGTCTCTCTTCTATAGACAAAGCTATGAACTAATATCAATTTTCATTTTGCTTCAGTGGAAAGATTTTTCACAGAGATGAAATCCTATCTCAATGACATAAACATTATTAACAATACAACTACAAAAGAGAAACTACTAAAGCTTAACACTATTAGCATAGCATCTGAAAATTCAGACTTACCTCTACTACACTATGAGACCTCACAATATAGTATGCTATGTTGAAACAGAATCTCAAAAAATAGAGACATAGACATTAATAACTTTTATTAACTGCTGATATCATACAAGCCACTGGTGGTATACTCAGCTGACAAGGATGAGCCATAGATGTTCTAGTAGGTAATCTGGGTCTTATACTTGACATAATGATCTGTGAGAGATGAGGCAGCCCTAGTCTGGTTCTATGTCCTAGAATCTAGGCACTATTCAGCCCTATTCATAATTGTAGGCAGAATCTGAATGGTTTCAGTAGTTAGGACTTGAGTTGTTTTAAACTTTAGAGGACAGAAAGGACCTTAGATGACAGAGGGACCTTAGAGGTCTTTGTATCCAAATAACTCTTTTTACAGATGAGAAAACTGAGGATTAGAGAGGTAAAATGATTTGTTTAGAGTCACAAATTAGTTAACACAGGCAGAATTTGAATGAGCTCTTCCTGACTTCCAAACAGTACACATTCCATCTTACCATAATGCTCCTCATAATAGGAAGAGAATTTAGTGATCATCTACTATAGGTCTCTCATCTTCCAAATGGGGAAACTGAAGCCCATAAAGCTAAAGTGACTTGCCTAAATCTTTTAGAAATGCACTGATTGAGAGGAAGTAGAACCTAGATAATATCAATTTATCAATCATATGTAAGCTAGATGAGATAGCACAAAAGAATTGATAAAAATTTTTTGGTGTAAGGTTGTACACATAGGACTCCATCAATTATTCCAGTTTCTGTGTTTGCTCTAATCCTGCTTAACTGGGGGAAGGATTGTAGTCTTGACAATCCACTTTAGAAGGTCTCTATATTTAAAACAAGCAAATAAATCTCTTCTAAAAACACTATCTTCACTCTCCTTGTCTTTGTTGTGATACTAGTTCTTTTATCTGCTTTAATTTTCAATTTTAAAGTATCCAGTTAAGCAAATATTTATCAGATGTTCACTATACATAACATGCTATAGGTTCAATAACATAAAGTGATCTGAGAGATTGTTTTTGAATAAGTATAAATCATACTTTTGTGTTTCAAACTCATTAGCATCATTCATACTTAGACACATGCAAAGAACCCAGATACTCCTTGACTTAGGAACACTACACATATCTAAACGACCAACCCACATTGTGCCTGAGAATCTTTATTCTATTATTTATTTTTTAGATTTTTGCAAGGCAAATGGAGTTAAGTGGCTTGCCCAAGACCACACAGCTAGGTAATTATTAGGTGTCTGAGGCCGAACTCAGGTACTCCTGACTCCAGGGCTGGTGCTCTATCCACTGTGCCACCTAGCCTCCCTGTGAATATTTGTTTTAAAAAGGAACACTTTGATTTTTAAAATGTCTGAATAGAAACATTAGTTAACAGCATTAATAAAATATTAAAAAATAAGCATCTGGGTCCAGTATACAATTTAGTACCTTCTTAACTTTTATATTGTTGTTGAGAGTCTGGACTTAGAGTCTGGTAGACCAGTTTTAAATTTTGAATCAGATACTTGATGTTACATGACACTGTAGAAGTAATTTAACTTCTCTCAGTCGTATTTCAATTTCATCTCTGTTTCCTCATTTCTAAAATGGGAGTGGGTGGAAGAAGAGATGAAAATAGTATTTGCCTCAGGTATTTGCTATGAGCATCAAATGAAGTAATGTATTTCTATTGTTTCTAATCTGAAATAAATGTCAGCTATTAGTAGGTCCGAAAGAAGGATGATTTTTCAACCAATACCATAGAACGACCATGAATGGGGAACTTCCATCTTCCCAGGTCCAGTGATGAAGAATGAATAAATTCTTGTGCAAGAATTTTGCTATGAGTCATTAGTTCATCTTCTTGGGTATTTGATATGATTAGTACCACTATCATCTGTTCAATTATGGCTTTTTAAAACAAATATATAACTATTACTATAACCAATACAAATATATAGAAAGTATATTTTTAGAATTTATCATAAAATTGGAAGAATCTAGGTGGTTCAATAACCATTCAATGTACTGCAGACTGAGCCTGGAGTCAGAAAAATCTGAGTTCAAGTTCAGCTTCAGACACTCACTAGCTATGTGACTCTGGACAAGTGACTGAATCTGTTTCCTTTGATCCAGTGGAGAAGAAAATGTAAACTACTCCAGTGCCTTTGATAAGAAAAATTTTTGATAAGAAAAAAAGGATCTTCATGAATCTGACATGACTAAACAATCGAACAAGAACAAGAGCAAGAACAACCATACACTCAGCTCTGTTAGAGGCAGAAATAGAAGTAGAGAATATGGTCTCTTTCTTCAAGGACTTTACAAAAACAAACACATGAAATTGCATTAATGAACAGGGATTATATAATTGTGACTTCAACTTTTTCTATTCTCTTCACTCTCCCCACCCCCCATTTATAAATTGTGTGGTACTGAAACCAAGTGCTGAGGGAAAAAGGAAAGTGAAAGCTTGAGCATTCAAAGGATTTTAGGAAGATGTGACTTGAACTAGTTCTTCAAGGATGAGTAGAATTAACACTTGCAAAGAGCAAAGGGAAGGCATTGTAATCAGGAATGATGGGTTGGAAAGAGACAGGCAAGGTGAGACAAGATACTGAGTCAGAGATTGAGTATGGAATGATTGAAGAATAATGAAGACATGAGATAAGTAAAGTACAATAGGTAGAAAGACTGGATCACTACAGTGAGGTTAGGAGATAGAAGGTCAAACAGAAGAATTGCATATGGTAGGAAATCATTGAAGGAGTAATGTAAGTTGGGGGTTCTGTTTCAAGACAATTTATTAATTCATCTCTTCTTTTAAAGGAGAGGAATGAAGAAAATGCCCATCTGGATATTGTTCTTAAAAATAGAAATTCTGAGAGGAACTAATCAGTCAGAAAAAGTGATATGGGGCAAAGCATACTTCCAGTGTGAGAAATCCAGTGATGTAGATGACTTTCAGGATGAAGAGGCTCCTATCACATAACAGACTAAGTCAAGATAATCAGTAGTGGAGCCTGTAAAAAAGAAGAAACTATAGGACACAGAAAAATGCAATCATCTTGCTTTATGTATTTGTATCTTATGGTTTGATATAGAGATTGGTACACAGTAATGTTTGATAAATATTTTTCATTCTCATTCACAGACAAGTTACAACTTTTCTGTGTCTTCATCATCTATAAAATGAAATGATACTTTTAGTAATTATTTCAGAGGATTGTTGGGAAGATCCAATGACGCAAAATATGTAAAGTACTTGGTAGAATTTAAAACACATTATAAACATCAGCAATGATATTGATATTAATATCTCTAACAGACTTCCATGTGTGTATATAAATATACACACAAATAAATACACAAAGACACACACACACACACACACACACACACACGGGCACACACTCTTTATGTACATATGGTATTTCTTTAGTTAGATTGCAAATTCCTTGAGTTGAGAATTTATCTTATTTATATTATTTCTCTCTAGGTGTCTAGAATGAAGTAGCTACAATATAATAACAAAAAATTCAAACCCTCTCCAAGTACAGGAATTGTATTCTAGATATGATTTTTTTAATCCTCTCTCAGGCATGACTTGTGTGACCTTAGGCAAATTATGTAACCTTTGTATAATTTCTGTTTTTTTCTCTCTGAAAAATAATGGGATTTGTTAGATTGAATGGTTTCTGGCCTCCATTCTTGTATTAGATTTATGTTCCAATAATCCTATATAGTTCATATCCATTATTTTGTTTTCTTAGGTCTAAATGCTTTAATTTTGTAATGTATTTCAATTAAGCTTGCCATGTATGTCCTCAGGAGTATGTCCATCAATGAGGTGGTCAATGTTTTAGAAAGATCTTATTTATTTTGAGTTTTACAATTTTCTTCCCATTCTTGCTTCCATCCCCCTCCCCCCCGAAGGCATTTTGTTAGTTTTTATATCATATCCTTAAGGAAGTATGAGATGGCAAATAAAGTATGAGATAGCAAAATTACATGATAAGATAACACTTTTTTCCCCCCCTAAATTGAAGGTAATAGTCTTTGGTCTTTCTTCAAATTCCACAATTCTTTCTCTGGATACAGATGGTATTCTCCATTGCAGATACCCCAAAATTGTCCCTGGTTGTTGTACTAATGGAATAAGCAAGTCCATCAAGGTTGATCATCACCCCTAAGTTGCTGTTAGGTTGTACAATGTTTTACGGGTTCTGCTCATCTCAGTCAGCATCAGTTCATGCAAATCCTTCCAGGCTTTCCTGAATTCCCATCCCTCCTTGTTTCTAATAGAACAGTAGTATTCCATGACATACATATACCACAGTTTGTTAAGGTCATTCCCCAGTTGAAGGACATTCACTTAATTTCCAATTCTTTGCCACCACAAACAGGACCGTTATGAATATTTTTGAACAATTGATGTTTTTACCCTTAGTGGTATTGCTGGATCAAAGGGTATGTACATTTTTTTTTACCTTTGGGCTAGTTCCAAATTGATCTCCAGAAAGATTGGATGAGTTCACACCTCCACCAACAATGTATTAGTGTCCCAGATTTCCCACATCCCTTCCAATGTTGATCATTGTCCTTTCTGATCATATTGGCCAGTCTGAGAGCTGTGAGGTAGTATCTTAATCTGCATTTCTCTAATAAGTAATGACTTTGGATTGCTTTGTTTTCCTCATCTGTAAATTGCCTTTGCATATGCTTTGACCACTTGTCAATTGGGGAATGGCTTGTTTTTTTGAAAATTTGACTCAGTTCTCTGTATACATTAGAAATGAGGCATTTGTCAGAATTATTAGTTGCAAAAATTGTTTCCCAATTTACTACATTACTTTTGATCTTCAATACAGTGGTTTTTGTCTGTGTAAAAGCTTTTTAATTTAGTGTAATCAAAATTATCTAGTTTGTTTTTAATGATGTTTTCCATCTCTTCCTTGGTCATAAAATTCTTCCTTTTTTATAGACCTGAAAGGTAAACCACTCCTTGTTCTTCTAGTTTGCTTATAATATTGTTTTTTATGTCTAAATCCTGCTTCCATTTTGATCTTATCTTGGTATATGGTGTGAGGTATTGGTCTAATCTAAGTTTTTCCATACTAACTTCCAATTTTCCCAGCAGTTTTTAATTGAAGGGAGAGTTTTTATTCCAATAGTTGGACTCTTTGGGTTTATCAAACAGCAGCTTACTATAATCGTTTCCTGTTATTGCACCTAGTCTATTCTACTGGTCCACCACTCTATTTCTTAGCCAATACCAGACAGTTTTGATGACTGATGCTTTATAATATAATTTTAGATCTGGTAAGACTAAGCCACATTCTGTTGTTCTTTTTTGCATTGAATTCCTGTACATTCTTGGCTTTTTATTTCTCCATATAAATTTACTTACAACTTTTTCTAACTCATTAAAGTAATTTTTTAGAATTTTGATTGGTAGGATACTAAACAAGTAGCTTAGTTTTGGTAGCATTGTCATTTTTTCTTATATTAGCTCGACCTATCCATGAAGAGGTAAAGTTTGCCGAGGTATTTAAATCTGATTTTATTTCTGTGAGAAGTGTTTTGCAATTGTTTTCAAAAAGTTTTTGAATTGGCCTGGGCAGGTAGAATCCCAGGTATTTTATATTGTCTGAGGTTACTTTGGGTGGGATTTCTCTTTCTAGCTCTTCTTGCTAGTCATATAAAGAAATGTTGAGGATTTATGAAGGTTTATTTTATATCCTGCAACTTTTCTAAAGTTGCTAATTATTTCTAGCAATTTTTAGATGATTTTTTGGGATTTGCTAGGTATAGCATCATGTCATCTGCAAAGAGTGAGAGTTTTGTCTCCTTCCCAGTTCTAATTCCTTCCATTTATTTTTTTTCTCTTATTGCTGAAGCTAAAATTTTTAATGCATTATTGAATAGTAATAGTGATAATGGGCATCCTTGTTTCCAGCCTGATCTTATTGAGAATTCCTCAAGCCTATCCCTGCTCCATGTAAAACTTGTTGATGGTTTCAGATAGATATTGCTTATTATTCTGAGGAACAATCCATTTATTCCTACACTCTCTAGTGTTTTTATTAGGAATGGGTGCTATATATTGTCAAAAGCTTTTTCTGCATCTATTGATATGATCATATGATTTCCGATAGATTTGTTCTTGATATAATTAATTATATCAACAGTTTGCTTAATATTGACCAAGCTCTGCATTCCTGGGATAAATCTTAATTGGTCATAATGTATTATCCTAGTGATAACTTGTAATTGTTTTGCTAAGATTTTATTTGAGATTTTTGCATCTCTATTTTCAGCGAGATATGTCTATAATTTTCTCTCTTTTTTAACTCTTCCTGGTTTAGGTATCAGTGCCATATTGGTGTCATTGAAAGAGTTATGCAGAGCTCCATCGTCACCTATTTTTCCAAAGAATTTATATAGAATTGGAACCAATTGTTCCTTAAATGTTTGATTGAATTCACTTATGAATCCATCTGGTCCTGGAGATTTTTTCATAGGGAGTTCAATAATAGCTTGCTGAATTTTTTCTGAGATTGGATTATTTAGGTTTCTAATTTCTTCTCTAATCTGGGCAACTTATATTTTTATAAATATTCATCCATTTCATTTAGATTGTCAAATTTGTTGGAATAGAATTGCGCAAAATAATTCCAATTTATTACTTTGATTTCTTCCTCATTGGTGGTGAGTTCACCTTTTTTCATTTATGATAGTAGTAATTTGGTTTTCCTCTTTCTTTTTTAATCAAATTGACCAGAGGTTTATCAATTTTATTGGTTCTTTCATAAAACCAGATCTTAGTTTTATTTATTAGTTCAATGGTTTTTTTGCTTTCAATTTTATTAATTTGCCATTTAATTTTTAAAATTTCTAATTTGGTGTTTAATTGAGTTTTTAACTTGTTATTTCTCCAAGATTTTAGTTGCATATTTAATTCTTTGTTTTTTCCTGTCTCTAAATTATTCATGTAAGCATTTAAAGATATAATATATCCCCTGACAGCCTCATTGAGTGTATCCCATAGGTTTTGGTATGTTGTATCATTATTAACATTATCTATGATGTAATAATTAATTCTTTCTATAAGTTGTTGCTTCATCCACTCATTCTTTAAAATGATGTTATTTAGTTTCCAATTAGTTCTGGGTCTATATCTCCCTGGTCCAATATTGCATGTGATTTTTAGTGCATTATGATCTGAGAAATATGTATTCACTATTTCTGCCTTTCTGCAATTGATCATTAGATTTTTATGTCCTAATATATAGCCAGTTTTTGTGTAAGTGCCACGTACTGCAGACAAAAAAGTATATTACTTTCCATCCTCATTCAATTTCCTCCATAGGTCTACCATATCTAGATTTTCTAACAATCTATTTACCTCTTTTACTTCCTTCTAGTTTATTTTATGTTTAGATTTATCTAAATCTGAGAGTGGGTGATTGAGGTCTCCCACTAGTAGAATTTTGACATATATCTTCCTGTAGCTCTTTCAACTTCCTCTCTAAGAATTTGGATACTATCCTATTGGGTGCTTACATATTTAGTATTGAAATTACTTTATTGTCTATGGTACCTTTTAGGAGGATATAGTTTCCTTCCTTATCTCTTTTATTGTTTTCTATTTTTGCAGCTGCTTTGTCTAAGGATTGCTACTTCTTCTTTTTTTCACTTCAGCTGAAGCAAAATATATTTTGCTCCAACCTTTTACCTTTACTCTATATGTATCAGTCTGCTTCAAATGAGTTTCTTGCAAGCAGTATATTATAAGATTCTGGTTTTTAACCCACTCTGCTATCTGCTTACATTTTAAGTGAGAGTTCATTCCATTCACATTCAAAGTTATAATGACTAACTCTTTATTGCCCTCCAAGCTGTCTTCCTTCTGTTTGTATTTCCCACCTTTTCCCCTTTATCCATATTTCCCAGTGTTTTGTTTCTGAATATGCTCTCATATCAACCCCCCCTCCCCTTTTCCCCCTTTCCATTTTCTCCTTCTTCCCTTCCTTCTGTTACTTCCCCTTTTTCTCCCCCTCCCTGCCCTCCCTCCCCTTTTCCCCTTTTAATGCTTGAAAGGTAAGGTAATTAAGCCAAGTCTGATGAGATGAAGATTCAGGTGGTTCTCACCTCCTCCCTTCTTCCCCTCAATTACAGTAGGTATTTTGTACCTCTTGATGTAATGAGATTTACTCCATTCACTCTATTTCATCCTGCCTTCCAATTACTGTCTCCCTTCTTAAGGAGGTATTGTTTTTAAATCATTCTATCTGAGTCACAGAAAAGTTATGAGTGTCCATACTTCTGGCTACATATATTCTTTCTAATAGAATTACAATTCTAAAGAGTTATGAGACTCTTTCTCCCAAGTAGGTATATAGCCAGTTTCATCTCATTGGATAGCATTTTTTCCCCTCCCTCCCCTTTCTTAACCTTTTTTGTATGTCTCTTGAGCTTCCTGTTTGATATCCAAATTTTCTCTTTAGCTCTGGACTTTTCATCATGAAATTTTGGAAGTCTCCCATTTTATTAAATGTCCATCTTTTCCCCTGGAAAAGAATACTCAGATTTGATGGGTAGTGGATTCCTGGCTGCATTCCCTGCTCACTTGCTCTTTGGAATATCTCATTCCAGGCCCTTTAATCCCTTAATGTTGCTGTGGACAGGTTCTGTATAATCCTTACTGTGGCACCTTGGTATTTAAATTTTTTACTTTCTGGAAGCTTGCAGAATTTTTTCTTTTATATGATAATTCTGTAATATGGCCACAACATTCTTTGGTGTTTTAATTTTAGGATCTCTTTCCATAGGGGATAGATGTATTCTTTCAATAAGTATTTTGCCCTCTGGTTCAATGATATCAGGGAGATTTTCCATCACTAAATCCTGTAATATTAAGTCCTGGCTTTATTTCTCTTCAGTGTTTCCAGGAAGGCCTATAATTCTCAGGTTGTCCCTTCTTGATCTGTTCTCAAGGTCAGTGGTTTGGCTGATGAGGTATTTTACATTTTCTTCTACTTTTTTGATCTTTTTGTTTTGTGTAACACAATCTTGTTGTCTCATGCAGCCATCAGTTTCCCCTGATTCCATTCTTTTTTATTAGAGAAGAAGAAGAATTTTCTTCATTTATCTTTTGCAACTCCTTTTCCAGTTGGTCAATTCTATTTTTGAAAGAGTTTTCCATTTGCCCAAGTGTAATATTGAGAGAATCATTTTTCTTTTTGCATTTGCCCAATTGAGGATTTGAGAGAATCATTTTCTTTTTTGCATTTGCCAAATTGAAGATCTGAGATAATTATTCTTATTTTGTATTTGTCCAATTGTATTTTCCAAGGATTTGTTTTCTTATTGTGAGATGTTAATTTTCTCTTAAGTTTCTTTTCCCAATTTTTAAAATTGACTTTTAAACTCCTTCCTAATTTATTCAAGGTAGTCTTTCTGGGCTGGAGACCAATTCCTATCCTCAGGAGTGCTAGATCTCTCTTGGTTAGAATCTGTTTTCTTCTAAGTATTTCTCTGTAGGCCCCACTTTTTATCTGGTCTTTCTTCATCTTTCTAGGATCTTGTGTTGGGGGGGGCTGGCTCTCAGAGGTTTGCTTTTGAAGATGGATCCTAGAGGCTTTCCTCACTTGGCTTAGTAATTTTAAGGATTCGCCAGTAGGGAGCACTGGTTGCTTTCTCTGGAGTGTTTGAGGCCCTCAGCAGTAGGGTCTGGGTTGACTTTGAACACTGTGCAGGGCCCTGGGGGAGGGAATTAAACTCTGTCATTTGAGTGAACTCTGTTGACCAAACCTCAAACTGAGGGAGTGGGGGGTGGGGTTGTTTGTCGGTTGTTCTGGGCAAAGGGCTCCACTGAAAGTATGGAGCTCAGGTCCCTGGCCCATCTAGTTGGTCTTCAGGCATATTCTGAAACTCTGTACTGGCACTTACCCTCCCATATCTACTCTCTCCCTGGCAAAAGACTCTGAAACTAAAGTTGGACCTTGTACTCACCACTCACTAATGTTTTTACAGCTGAGGCTGGCCTGCTCGCTTTCCCCAGATGCTGTTGTCTCCTGGTTCACCCATGGTCCCCTGAGACAGGCCTTCTTGGTAGGTGTTTTCCTAGCTTCTCTTTCTGGGTTTTGTCCATGGCATTTCTGTTAAGAAGTTTCTTTCATTTTGTTTCTGAGGGGAAAGAAGAGCACTTAACAGAGTGCCTGTCTTCTCTCCTCCAACTTGGCTGGAAGCCCCAGTGAGGTGGACTTAACCAAGATTATATAGGATCTACTTGAAACCTACTCATGAATTGACTGTTAAATTTTCAGTGTGAGCATTTATACTTCAGATATTGACAAATGCTACAAATCAGGACTTAATTTATTCTCCTATTGTCTAGAAAATAAGATGAAGAGAAGAATTTTAGTAATAAAGATTAAACTTAAAAATTTGTCCTGCATGCTTGTTTTGTTTTGTTTTGTTTTAAAGAGTAACTCATGTCTTGCCTTACCCTATTTTAGACTCAATAATTTCACATGGAGTTGATGGAAATGTAGTCATATTTTTACAAACTAGTCATAAACACATTGTTTGTTGATCAATATGACAAATGACTAACTTGTCTGATATTATCAGAGTTTTGGTAGAATTGAAAAGAAGTTTGTGATTTTTGAATTTTAAAATGCTTCCTTTTGTTTGAAGCTACCCCAAAAGTCTTCCCATCTTTCTTCTTTGATAGAATTAGCAATTCCTCTCAGATTAATCAAAACCTTGGTTACTTTTCTTTTTTCAATGGGACACTTTTTTTCTCTTAGTAGTTAATTTCAACATCTATCTGAGGAAACTTTGCAAAAGAATTAATAGAATAAGCTTCTGAGTTAGAATAATGACCTCTAGTATGTATTATATACCTTTTTTATCCATCTATATATCATAGTTAATGATGCTATTATCACTATTTTGATCAAATTTCCTTTGTCCCATATTTAATTTTTAAAATGTTTCCAAGTTTTTCTTTAAAAACATTAGATCCAGATAAATTTTTTCCTCTTTAGAATCTCAATTGTGATTTTCACTTATTGGACTGTGGTTTCTGCTTGCAAATTTCTTTATAATTTTTCCTTATGGGAAAACGTACCTGTCTTGACTCTTGAAACAATTCCAGAAAAATATATCATAATATAATTCTTATCTGTGCTTTGATAACAATGTGTCCTGTTCTTTACTATTTGTATATCCCTTCCCATACTAATTTGAATGGCATTCCTTTCATACATAGACAACTATGATCTGCCTGTTCTCCATACTGTGTCTCTTCAATTGATTACACAGACATTTACATAGTTTGACTGAACTATCTAACTGCCAAAAAGTTCTCTATTCTGAGAAGAGTATTCTTGTACGCAGCAAATTCTTTTTTTTTTCAGGTTTTTTTTTTTTTTTGCAAGGCAAATGGGGTTAAGTGGCTTGCCCAAGGCCACAGAGCTAGGTAATTATTAACTGTCTGAGATCGGATTTGAACCCAGGTACTCCTGACTCCAGGGCCTGTGCTTTATCCACTGCACCTCCTTCCGCCCCTACACAGCAAATTCTTAACTATGGTTTGATTTAACTTTTTGAAATTCAACTAAAAATACCTGGTAGGGAACTGATATCTGCCACAATTCTATTTTGTTGTGGTGAGTAAGGCTTGGAAACAGGAAAAGCTTGTTTCAAATGCCACCTTATGCTCTCTATGTGACCTTAGGCAAGTCACTTAACTTCTCCATAATTTAGACTCCTCATATGTAGAAGAAGAATGCTATATTTAATATGGTCTCAATCTATGAGGTCCTGTGAATTGGTCTACTGCTTTAATAATGGATACTATTCCTTTGCTGTACCTGTGAAGTCATATCTCCATATAACCCTGTCACAATTGTTTTTGCTCATCTTAATCCCATTTGATTACAATATCACAAAGCTGTTTTGATACTTTTGGAATCTTTGATCTTGATATTTTCCTCAGAATGATAAATATGTGTTCTAAGATCCCAAATTGACATTGAATTTTTAACTGCAAGAAGTTTGAATCATTGGAAAGCTTTCCATTGACTCACTCCACCCAATTTGGAATGAAATTTCCACTACCAAATCCCATGTTAAACAACTGTTTCTCTTCCATATAGAAGATTCCTTCAAGGAGTTTCCTTCTATGAGGGTTTATTTTATAACCTGCAACTTTGCTAAAATTTCTAATTGTTTCTAGTAGTTTTTTAGATGATTTCTTGGGATTCTCTAGGTAGATCATCATATCATCTGCAAAGAGTGAGAGTTTTGTCTCTTCCTTCCCAATTCTAATTCCTTTAATTTCTTTTTCTTCTCTAATTGCTGATGCTAACATTTCTAATACAATATTGAATAGTACTGGTAATAATGGGCACCCTTGTTTCACCCCTGATCTTATTGGGAATACCTCTAGCCTCTCCCCATTGAATATAATGCTTGTTGATGGTTTCAGATAGATACTGCTAATTATTCTAAGGAACAGAGCATTTATTCCTACACTCTCTAGTGTTTTTAATAGGAATGGATGCTGTATTTTGTCAAAAGCTTTCTCAGTATCTATTGATATGATCGTATGATTTCTGATAGGTTTGTTGTTGATATAATTGAGTATAATAACAGTTTTCCTAATATTGAACCAACCCTGAATTCCTGGAATAAATCCTACTTGATCATAATGTATTATCCTAGTGATGACTTGTTGTAATCATTTTGCTAAGATTTTATTTAGGATTTTTGCATCTATATTCATCAGGGAAATAGGTCTATAATTTTCTTTCTTTGTTTTAACTCTTCCTGGTTTAGGTAACAGTACCATATTGGTTTCATAGAAAGAGTTAGGCAGAGTTGCATCTTTCCCTATTTTTCCAAACAGTTTATAAAGGATTGGAACCAATTGTTCCTTAAATGTTTGGTAGAATTCACTTGTGAATTTATCAGGCCCTGGAGATTTTTTTTTAGGCAGTTCGGTAATGGCTTGTTGAATTTCTTTTTCTGAGTTAGGGTTGTTTAGGTATTTAATCTCTTCTTCATTTAACCTGGGCAACTTATATTTTTGTAAATATTCATCCATTTCACTTAGATTATCAAATTTATTGGCATAGAGTTGGGCAAAATAATTTCGAATTATTACTTTAATTTCCTCCTCGGTGGTGGTGAGTCCAACTTTTTCATTTATGCTACTAGCAATTTGGTTTTCTTCTTTCTTTTTTTTAATCAAATTGACCAGAGGTTTATCAATTTTATTGTTTTTTTCATAATACCAACTTTTGGTTTTATTTATTAATTCAATAGTTTTTTTGCTTTCAATTTTATTAATTTCTCCTTTAATTTTTAGAATTTCTAATTTGGCACTTAATTGGGGATTTTTGATTTGTTCTTCTCTAATTTTTTTAGTTGCATATTTAGTTCATTGATTTCCTCTTTCTCCAATTTGTTCATATAAGCATTTAGAGCTATCATATATCCCCGAGAGTTGCTTTGAATGAATCCCATAGGTTTTGGTGTGTTGTTTCCTTATTATTGTTATCTAGGATAAAATGGTTAATTCTTTCTATAATTTGTTTTTTGGTCCACTCATTTTTTAAAATGAGGTTATTCAGTTTCCAATTTGTTCTGGGTCTATATCTCCTTGGCCCAGTATTGCATATGACTTTTATTGTATTGTGATCTGAGAAAGATGTATTCACTATTTCTGCCTTTCTGCAGTTGATCATTAGGTTTTTATGTCCTAGTACATGGTCAATTTTTTTATAAGTTCCATGTACTGCAGAGAAAAAGGTATATTCCTTTCTATCCCCATTCAGTTTCCTCCATAAGTCTACCATATCTAATTTTCCTAACAATCTATTTACCTCCCTAATTTCTTTCTTGTTTGTTTTATGATTCTATTTATCTAGATCTGATAGCAGGAGGTTGAGGTCTCCCACTAGTAGAGTTTTGCTGTCTATGTCTTCCTGTAATTCTTTCAGCTTCTCCTCTAAGAATTTGGGTGCTGTCCCACTGGGTGCATATATATTCAATATTGAAATGATTTTATTGTCTATGGTACCTTTTAGGAGGATAAAGTTTCCTTCCTTATCTCTTTTAATGCTATCTATTTTTGCTGCTGCTTTGTCTGAGATAAGGATTGCTACCCCTGCTTTTTTTACTTCAGCTGAAGCAAAATATATTTTGCTCCAACCTTTAATCTTTACTCTCTCTCTCTATATATATATATCTGCTTCAAATGAGTTTCTTGTAAGCATCATATTGTAGGATTCTGGTTTTTAATCCACTCTGCTATTTGCTTTTGTTTTAAGGGAGAGTTCATCCTGTTCACATTCAAGGTTATGATTACTAGGAGTTTCCTTCTAATAGTATTGTTATTTTCCCCTCCTACCTTTCCTTTCTTTATCTAGGTTCTCTTTATTTCTTTCCTGTTTCTTCTTCCTTCTTTTTGTCTCCTTTATAGATGCAATTTCCCTCTTTTTCCTTCTTTTCTTTTATTTTTTTTTAAGGCAATGGGGTTAAGTGGCTTGCCCAAGGCCACATGGCTAGGTAATTATTAATTGTCTGTGGCCAGATTTGAACTCAGGTACTCCTCACTCCAAGGCCAGTGCTCTATCCACTGTGTCACCTAGCTGCCCCTTTTTCCTTCTTTTAAAAATTCTTTTCATCCTTCTGCCTCAATTCTTCAATTTCCTCTTGTTGACTTTTATTGCTGATGGTGCTCGTTTTTCTCCCTGTCTTTTCTAAATTTGCTATCACCTCTGATTCAGCTACCATAACCGCTACTTTTTTCCACATCCTCTACCTTGTTTTCCTGGGTTATTTTCTCAAGTGTGTGGAAGTCCATATAGTGTTTTACTCATCACCTGTAAGATCAGGAAGGTCTCTAAGCTTTAATAAATATCTCTCACTTGGGTTATATCATGTAATGACTCTGGTAAATGGTCTTTGAATGAAAACCTATCTATTGAATGATAGATGATTCCTCTGTCAATGACTGCTGGGACAAATTATTTTGTTGGATCTGTGAATTCCTACCATCTAGTCTTATTGTTGGAGAGTTTGCTTAGCATTTATTCAGAGATATAATTAAGTAGCTATTTACTTATGTTTTTTTCTTCGTTCAAACTTGTGATTTCATTGATGAAGGGTATTTTTGATGAGGAAACTACCAATACAGACCACTTCTGCTATGTAACTTTTGGTCTTTGATAGTTTCCTGGATTTTGTTTATTTGTGTGTTGTTATCCTTTATAAGCAAAGACCATGACATCAAAGGAATGGTGATATGACATACACATTATGTTCATTATAATATGGGAAAATACATCCTTCTCACTGCCTTTTCCAGAACTATTATCACTTCATTGTCTAATCAGTAGGAGACAGGACTTCTACTGATGGCCTGGATGCTATGAGAGTCATTGACCTTATGAATGTGGTTCTCTCTTAGGTCAGGGAGGAGCCAGAGGGCTTCAACAGTGCTGGGCAAAGCACTAGTATATGATTTTTCTGTCAACAAATTAAGGGCAACCTATCTCTTGATGGAATAATTCTCAGTATGGTTACTTTTTGGCCATAGTCTTTTGACTGTAAGGTAAAACTAACCTGTTTCACAATGAATTACAGATCAGTATGGTACAATTTGGTGACAAGCTTTCAACAGTAGGGCAAAGTTAACCCTTCAATCAGAGGTCTATGCTGTTCAGTTCTGCAAATACATTCCCTCAGGCCACTCTCTCAGGAGGAACCCATTCCAGGGTGGTCCTAACCTTCTAAAAGAAAAGCAAACTCTTTGGTTGTTGTTCCATCATATCTGATTCTTTGTGATCCCTGTGAATCATAATTTCCATGGGGTTTTCATGGCAAAGATACTAGAGTGTTTCACCATTTCCTTTCTAGTGGATTAAGGCAAACAAATGTTAAGTGACTTACCTTAGATTACCCAGTTAGTAGGTGTCTGAGAATGGATTTGCACTCCAGACCCAGAATCAATCCACTGAGAGAAGGTGCCTCACAATTTTCTGGAGGCACTGAGAAATTTAGAGGCTTGTTAATAATTTTTTAGTCAGTACTTGTCAAAGACAGAACTCATGAAAAGTCCTTCTTTCCTCCAAGGTTGACTTTTTCTATCATACCATGCTACTGCATACCAGTTGCCCCAGGTTAATAATACCAAAGCATCTCTACTCCAAGAATTGCAAATTAAATAATAGTTTTTATATTCCCCTCCAATTATTACATATTCCATGCCTGTCATTTGGGTTTTACTTTGGCTTACCTAATTTACTTTCAGGAAAAAATTCTGTCTGGTTTTGCAGGAAGAATTGGATCCCAAGCATAGAAAGTCTAAGGTTAAGTTTCAAGTTTGGTCTAATCCAAATTCTTTCAATTATACTTTAAATTGAGTGCATTTTATCCTATCATTTCACCCTTAGTGGAGATGGAGAACAGATGGTAACCATCTTTTTGATAACTTTATTTAATGTATACTTACAAGTAACATAGATTGAGGTTCAAATTTCTGCTTAAAATATGGAATTTTGGATCAAGTGTAGTCAGGAGTGTCTACTTAAGTTCTAAAACTATTCTGGGACTTCTAATCTCTGGAATTGTCCAAAGCAGAATTTATTTACAGTAATTAAAACTGTTTATACTCATCCTGCCTATGTCCTTTTCAGCATTCCATTGCAGTGGATCTTGGGGCACAAATAACTTTTTTGGGATTTTTTTAAAAAATTGTATTGATTACAACATTTCCTTCATTAATAGCTCTCATGACTGGTTTCATAGAAAGAACTACAATAATTTGCATTTAGCTACTGATGGCTTAACTTAACTCAAAGTTTTCTCTTTATCATGAAATAGACAATCTTGCATGTGCCATCATTGTGATTTGTCTTTCATACATATAGGGGCAAGGTGGGAAGGGAGGATTATTTTGGTTTGGACAATTATGACAGTGAGTGGATCCACAGATAAGTAGATTGACATGTAGTCAATTTAGTAAAAAATAGAAAATTCTAGAAACAATGATGATGTTGATTTGGATTCCAGAAATGAGGGAAAAGTACAATAAGAGTTTATGGCTGAGATGGCAAAGAAAGTGATGAGAAGATTGCCAAGAAGTAAAGAGAAGCCTGTAGGGTTTTTAACTGTATTGTGGACTACCTGAAATAGGCAACAGATAGTGGAGTGCCCTAGTTCCAGATGAAAGGGCCAAGTCCTTGAGGGCATAGTTTCTATTATGGGCAGCAAGGAGGAAAGTGAAATATTGCTGGGGAAATTGTGGTCTGATAAACCATAGGAGATAAACTATTCAGGTGAAAGAGGACCCAAGGTCAGTTGATGGTCATTCTGAGACATTTAGCAATTGGTTGAATCCCAAGAACTCTTGCTGATATCTTTTACAATGCTGCCTGTGTTAAAAGTGTAGAATGTCATTCTTTTAAAAGGCTAAAGATCTTTTTCTTAAAAACTGGTTAATTTTAGAATTAATATATGCCAACCTAGACATAAGATTCACTGTTTTACCTGACAGGTTGGCTTTCTGAGCAACTATGCAGTCAGTGAGTTTTGGTTTTTTCCTTTTATATATTCCTTTCTTTTTTTCATCTTTCAACAGTAATTTGTGACATGATACATTTGCTAGCACCTCTGCTAACTATGTCCATGCATTCCTTTACACCTTCTAAAACTGTAAATGTAATCCAAGACTAGGCTATTGGAGGGAACTGGGAAGTGGGTTCCTGTAAATCAGAGGTGTGGGAGGAGAAATGAGTGTGCACAGCAGATAACTGTACTTGATTAGCTAGATTTAAATAGTGTCGGACGACTTTGCCAGGTGAAAATAAAAATTGTCAGTTCAGTTTAATTTCATGGTGAATCAAACAAGGAAATTAGATTCTGCTACTCTATTAGTTTGACATCTACAGCAAGTGACAATTAGAGATGATGAGAGAACTTATATTTATTCCCAAACTCTTGATTTTTCTGATACACATATAACTTTTATTTACCCTTCCAATGGGGGAAAAAGAATCTAACAGTAGCATTAATAGCAGACTGCTTTGTGCATTCAGCATATTGACTAAAGATGATAATGAGGGACCTGGTTTAGGGTACAATAACTCACATATTGCATGTTTGTTGAAATAGAAAGTTATCTAGTAAACTGAATTTTGCCTTTCTCTACTCTTCCCCACTCCACCCACCCTAATATTAGGCCACAGAGATATTATTCAGAACTTAATACTATGGTTGCTCTTCCTTCTTCAGCAGATAAGGTGACAACAAAAAAAGTCAAGGAAACAGTTTGGGGTAAAAAGTGACTGAATTTTCTTTAGCATCAAGAGAACAATCAAGTTCATTTTCATGTTCTTTTTTTCATTAGTTGAAGAAGAAAGAGGAGAGGAACTTAAAGGATACAGTTCCATACTTTCTTTACCATTCCTTCAGTCCCTATGCAAATGAGTTGTACTTCATATCCAAATCAAAGAGCAAGGAAAGTTCTACTGAACTAAAGTATAATGACACAAGAACTTGTTCCTTTCTTTTATAGCAAAAATTCTTGATAAAAGTTGAATTTGAACCTTGCCTAGAAATATTTCCCTATCTAGCTTTAGTTATGAAGAGAGAGACAAGCGGGGTATGGTAGAACTTTTGAACACCAAGAGCTATAAACAAGGAGACAAAACAACCTCTTCTCCCAAAACAAAGAAAATATGGTCTGATTCAAAGAGTTTAGGTGATAGTTCAAATATTTATTGTCATTTGTGTGTGGAAAAAAGTGTCATAAACAATATCATTTAGGAAATAGAAGATTGGAGGAGGTGGAGGTGATCTGGTCATATAATGAGAATAAGAGATATGAGGTGACATCATGATGAAGTGTAGATGAGTTGCAGCTTATGCCTCTAGAAGGAATACACACAGAGAAACCAAAGAGCCATCAAAATATTGAATAAATGATAGTAGCTGAGAAACTCTTAATTTCACATATAGATATATGCATACACACACACACACACATATATGTAGAGAATGAGGAAGATTAAAATATAACTTGTACAAATTGAAATTGGTCTTTTGGTTGTGGCTGGTGGCATAGTGGATAAAGCACCAGCCCTTGAGTCAGGAGTACCTGGGTTCAAATCTGGTCTCAGACACTTACCTAGCTGTGTGGCCTTGGGCAAGCCACTTACCCCATTTGCCTTGCAAAAACCTAAAAAAAAGAAATTGGTCTTTCAATGCTCTTCTAAGTCACTGTCTCTGTGACTGTGTATACTATTGCCATTAGCAAAATTGTTATTAATTATAATGGTTATTTATTGCTTCTAAGACACTTTGGGTTATGACATCAAAATTCAATCTATGCCCATGAGGTTCAAAATTAGACCACAAATATGAAATACTTTGTTGATGGAATATTGACATTATACTAAGCAGAGAAAATAGTTTTAATTTATTTCTATAATATGGAGAATTCAAAGATATATCAACTTAGACATTTCAGGTCATAGCACCATAGCATTATAATTAGAGATCTGAAAGATACTCTTAAGGTCAATTAGTTTAAATCCCTAATTTAGAAATAAAGAGACTGAAAAGAAGGAAAATAACTTGCCCTCCAAATCTCAAAGATATCCAGTTCTCCTTCCCCTCTACTCCTTCATGTGATCTCTGCTATTTTGAGGAACTTAAAGCTATCACAAGTTAGGACAACCTAGTGAGATAAGTTGTAGCCTAAACATTCTGATGTTTAGAAATGCAAGGAGGTAGAAATGTGAGAATTTAAGACAATCATCTATTTTCCTTTCAAGGTGATTTGTATGCATATGTGCTTCCTTTTATATTCCAATATTTAGTATAAATTTCAGGCAAGAAATGAGAGAAATGTATGACATCTCAGCTATATCAAATTCTTAGCAATTTGATTATTTCTTGCACCAGAATTCTAATGTGACTTGAGAGCACTTATTCCAGGATATTTATCACAAATAAATTCCAAAATTTTCTATTTAAAACTTCTTCAGTAATTTAAGAATAAGATATAATAAGGAAAATCAAAACTAGGAATGAGTTACTAGCACACAGCTCAATAACAGTTCATAAATATGCAGAGTTCTATATATTATCTTTTATTGGGGGCAGTTAATTGATGCTTGAGTGTATCTGAACCACATAAGCAATAATAATGTAAGTAAATGATAAAACTGTGTAATCTATGAGAAATTGAAATTTTTACTTTCTCATATCCTTTTGTTGCTGTCTATTTTGTAGCTATTAAAATATATCATCACCTGAATTATATAAAATTTAGTGGCATTATCTCAGACTTTAAAAAAAGTAAAAAAAAATCAATAAAGTACTTACTTTAGCAAGTTACTTTGGGACTAATTTCATTTTATTGATGAAAGACCAAACTAAACTAAACTAAACTAAAATCTAACAACTATTCTCAGTTGATGTAGCAATCAATTCACACACATATACACATATAACATTAAGGTCTGTGATCCTCAGAAATTAACCACTATAAAATACTAGGGGTCATGTTTCAGTAGATATATAGTTCAATTTTATTTATATATCCAAATTATATATTTATAATGTTAAGTTACTTTTGAAAGAAAATGCACTTTTCTGATTCTGCAGTATTTTGAATAGTACATTTAATTCCTGCACCAACCTGTTAATTACTGATTGGAAAATTCTCTAGCTCAACCATTGCATGATGTCATGCTCCATTACCTGCAGATATTCTCTTTACAGTGCCAATGGTTACATGCAGATCCTCCAAATGACTTCATAAACATAGGAGCACATACTGTTAAGCAGTGATTAATTCCTACAAGACCATGTGATACCCTGTAATTCTTTAATGGTGCCAAAGTGATATATAACTGTAATGCATACTTTGGCGAGCTCAGCAAAATGCCCAGGGGAAGCATCAGGGACTTCTCTCCTTGGAACTTTCAATGGGGATTATAATCACCTTGGAAAAAAGAGCTACAGCTTGCATTGAAAAGATGTTCTAAGAAACTTGCATGTGCAGCTGCACAGGGGGTAATAAAAGAACATTTCTCTCCTCTTAAAGATGTATTATTCTTTTTTATGTTGCTCACATGGTAGTCACATTCTACAAAGGGAAGCGAGATGTCTGTCCTTTCATTTAAAAGTACTAAGGCAACATTGCCAAGGGAGTGGTGGCCCCTTTTTGATTGTTTCTATGGAGTTTATATAGTTCACCTTTTATTTTTTTTGTTCTACTTTATTCCTCATCTAATAAGGTTCATCTAATGATACAAATCAGTAGCTGACCAGCAGAGCATGAAGAGAATACACTGAGAAATCACTGAGGGTTACTATAGCAATCCCCATTTTCCATTGATGCACTCTAATTTTCAATGAACATTTCAATGGCACTGTGATGTCAGCCAAAGTATTATGACTAAATATTTCTTTATTGAATTTTTTATGGACATATTACGGAAGTCTCTGGGTACACATGCACATTTCTCAGAATAATACAATCCAACAAAGAGGAGAGGTGGGCTCAGGGTCATAAAGTAAGAAGCATTAAACTCAAATGGATAGGGATTGCTGCATGTATCAAACTTCAATGATCCATATTCTCCCTAGGGTCCAAATTTTTCCTCATAGTCAATTAGGTACTTAGGGAAGCACATTAACACTTAGGGTTCATTGAAGTACCATTTAGTTCAAGAGTTGTTCATTGTTGTTCTATACAGCTAGTTCAGGATTATTCATAAACTGGTTGAGTGTGAATTCCTTCATTTCATAGAAATATATGTGGATTTAGAAGGAAGGGCTTGAAAGAATTTCTTTTACAACTGATGACTTTGAAAGTGTTTTAATGTATAGTATCATTGTCCTTTTTTTGTTGTTTAGGAATTCAGTTTGTCTGATTCTTTGTGACCCCTTAGACCATGGTTTTCTAGAAAAAAAATGCTAGAGTGGATTGTCATTTCCTTTCCCAATATTTTTGTAGACAGGAGTTACATGACTTGTCCAGGATCATATAGCTAGTAAGTGCCCCAGTTCACATTTAAACTCTGGTCCATCCAACCCCAGACTGAGAACTCTATCCAGTTTTGCTGCCATATAGTCCCCTCATTGTCGTTTTACTTCGTGAGAAAGATTCCATAGGCCAGAGGTCTCTTTGATTTAAATGCATTGCTTCTTTGTCTAGTTTAGAGGAAAAGGCATAGCATCTTTTATTTAGGATATAAACAATTATTTTAAAATAGTTTAGAATATAAATAGCCATTCTTAATTCTTCTCCAATTCTTCCTCCACAAGCATTAAATTCTTTCTTTATTCAGAGCTAGGATTTTATCCAAATAGGGAATTCAAATATCAAAACTTCATCTACAAATAAAAAGAGAAATTTCTCTATTATTTTTGCTGATGGATGCTGCCCAGGGGATTGAAGTGACTTACATAATCATACAACACAGGAAACGGTATGGTGTATTACAGGGGTTTCAAACTCCAATCTGCCAACTTTTCTGTGAATGTAACTTGGAAAGTATTAACAAAATAAATAAAAAATATACCACAACATTGTTGTTGTTCAGTCATTTAGACTCTTTTTGACTTTCTTTGGGATTTTGTTCACATACTGGCATGGTTCACCATTTCCTTCTCCAGATGAAATAGCTGAAGGAAAGAGGGTGTGTGACAAGGGTCACACACCTTGTAAGTATCTTAGACCAGATTTAAACTCACTAAAATGTGTCTTTCTCACTCCAGGCCTGTCACCCTAGTCATTTTGCTACTTAGATGCCCACAATATGACATAAATAATGTTGATTTTTAGTCTTGTAAGGTAGAAAACTGTTTCTATTTAATTTTGAAACCACTAGTATAATGGAAAGGTCACTGACTGTAGTGAGAGAACCTTGGTTCAGATCCCACTTTTGGTCCCTACTTCCTTAAGTCACTTAACTTGCCTGAGTATCATTTTTTTTTTTCATCTGTTAGAAAAATGAAGGCATTGTATCAGGCATGTACTGGTGAATGACTTAACAACTGACCAGCACCTCCATCTATCATGGTATCTAAAAGTACTATATACCAGTTGTCACACTTTTAATCTGCATTCTTAATGCTTTCCTAATTCTAGACAATCAACAAAAAATAAATCAAACCTTGTTGGGTGGTCTACTGTTTTTGGAGGTATAAATACTCACCCTCAAAACTTAACAGCGATCTCTCTGTGCCAGTTAAAACTGTACCAGGTGGTCTCTGTATTCCCTTCAAGTTCCTATGAATCTATCTCTTGTATGCATCAAGCAAGACTTGGAGCCATCATCTTTCTGACACCAAGGTTAGCTCCTTTTAATTATATAATATCATCTTTCACACTTAATAACAACAGCTTCAGATAAAAACTCATACTTTATTCACATTTCACTGAGTTTTTTATAGGTTATCTTCTCCCATCCCCAAATTATTCTTCCAGGCTGATTCTCTGGAATAGGGTAACTATCCCACATTCAAGGTGCCCTTTGCGTCAAATTAGATTTTGTGTCATACCTATTCTCAAATCAGATGAATCACTGGTGAAGAAGCATTTGATTTCACTACATATTATAAGACATCTGGCAGCATTTGAATCATAAAAGATTTAGGATTGATAATATGAGAAATTGTAATTCTAATTTAGTAGTGGAAGCTATTAAAAGAGTCTTATGTGTTAATCACTTGTCTTTTCTTTTTCTCTCTCCTTTACTTTCTTCTTCCTCCCTCTTTTCCTCCCTTTCTTCTTCTGTCCCTTCTTCCCTTCCTTCCTTCTGTTCTTCCTTATTTATTTATCATATATCTATCTATCCACCTATCTATCCATTCATTTATTCATTTATTTAGCTACAAGGAACTTTCTTCTAAGGACATACCCAAATCAAGACTTCCTATTTGGTTCCATAGCTTAACCTGTTGGCAATTCTCCTAGACCCTACCATTTTTCTACTCTGAAAGATGAAAGCATTGCCTGGGCTGATGTTTAGGGAGGAGAGACTTCCAGGAATGTGACAAATATCCAGCCATAAAATGCCCAGAACAACTTCCAGTTCTTTCAGAGAAATATCTTTATATTCTGTTTGTGTTTTCTTAACATCAATCCTTTATTATTTTGTTAACTACCCCTTGTAGTGCTTATATCAATTGAGTCAGGGAGTTTATTTCAATAATTTCTCAAAACCAGACTTCCTGCATTCTTTTTAAAAATCTACATAAATCTGATAAAAAATTGATCAAGGTTGGTAAAATGAATAAAGTATTTACCCTGGAATCAGAAATAATAATTTCAACTTTTACTACTGATATATACTAGCATTGCAAACTGACTTTTTAACTTCTCAGTGTGCTATTTCATCACAATCTCTTAATTAAATTCTATATTAATGAAATTAGAGGTCCAGCTAAGGTAAGTATATATAATCTATATTAAATACTTTTTCTGTGCTAGAAACTATACCAAACACTGGGAATAAAAAGGAAAAAAAATGTCTGTCCTCAAGGAGCTTACAATTTATAGGGAGAAAGAATATGTAACCAACTATGTACAAGCAAGCTTTTTATGGGATAAATTGGAGATAATTTTAAAGGGAAGGCACAAACACTAAGGGGAATTGGGAAAGACTTCTTTTTTTGTCCTTATTTATTTTTTATTTATTTACACATTACTAAAATATCTTGTTGTAAGAGCAAATATTATCTCCCTTCCCCCCACAAAAAATATAAAACCTCATGATAAATAAAGTGAAAGAAAGAGAAAATAAAATGTGCTTCAGTCTGTGTTTTGATACCATTAGTTTCTGGGTTGGATTGTTTTCTTTATCATAAGTCCATCAGAGAAGTTACTTCCATATTTTTCCACAGTTGCTGTTACTGATTGGAATTCCCTCCATCAATTCTTCCCCACTACCATTCATTTTATTTTCTCTCTCCTTTCATTCTGTCTTCAAAAATGTTCTGTGCGGCAGCCAAATGGTGCAGTGAACAGAGCCAGGAGGCCCCAAGCCTACATCACCCTCCAGAGACCCAGCAACCACCCAGCCCCTTGGACAGGTCACTCAATCCCACCATCTGGCAAAAAAGTAAAAAAGAAAATATGTTATATCTGACTATCCTCTCCTATGAGCTACCCTTTTCTTTATCACCTACATCCCCCCTCCCCTTCCTCTGTTCCCTTCCCCTCCCTTTTCATCTAGATTTCTATACCCTATTGGGTATGTATGTTGTTTCCTTTCTGAGCCATTTCTGATGAGAATGAAGGTTCCCTCCCTCATTCCCCCTCACCTTACCTACTTCCACACCATTGCAAAAGCTATTTCTTGACTCTTTTACATGAAATATCTCAGCCTATTCTGCCTCTCTTTGCTCTTATTACCAGTACATTTTTCATTTGACACATTGACTCCACTTTTACAATATATTATACTTCCAAATTCTGCTCTCTCCTATGCCTTGTCAACATATGCTCCTTCTAGCTGCTCTAATAAATGAGAAGGTTCATATGAATATTATCAGTTTCATCTTCGCATGCAGTAATACATGTGGTTCAACATCATTAAATCCATCATAATTTACCATTCTCGTCCACCCTCTCTATGCTTCACCTGAGTCCTGTACTTGAAGATCAAACTTTCTGTTCAGTTTTGGTCATTTCAACAAGAACATTTGAAATTCCCCTATTTCATTGAAAGTTCATCTTTTCCCATGGAAGAAAATGTTCAGTTTTTCTGGGTAGTTGCTTTTCAGTTGCATTCCAAGCTCTTTTGCCTTATGAATATTATATTCCAAGCCTTATGAGCCCTTATCGTGGATTTTGCTATGTCCTGTGTGATCCTGACTATAGTTCCATGATATTTGAATTGTTTCCTTCTGGTTGCTTGCAATATTTTCTCTTTGACTTGGGAGTTCTGGAACTTGGCTATAATATGTGGGTACACAGGCTATTCTAACAGCCATAACACAAATCATCTCCAAGTCAAACCGCCACCTGGAAAATCTCAGGAGCTGGCAAGCTGCCCTGAGAGATAAGGTGAGCCGGAGTCCTTGGGAGCTGGACATTCTGCCCCAATGACCAAGGGCTCTAGACACAGGAGTGTCTTATTACCTCTTCCCTAACATACCCTCCTATCCTGTAATGCAAGAGGCTGCGTGTACACACCACTTGTATCCCCAATTCCCTCATTATTCTTTGTTCTACCCTGGAAGACCTAACAGTATATATGTAATAGCTAAGCAGTAATAAAATTGAGCTGGAGGCATAAGGGAGTAGTGGCTTGAGTCCTTATTCTCAGCTCCCCTCCGGGTGGGAGGTCACTGCTGTGGGCCCCAAGGAAGCAAGCCACAACAATAATTCCTGGGAGTTATGTTTTTTGGATATCCTTCAGGAGGAGATTGGTGGATTCTCTCAATTTTTATTTTGCCCTCTGCTTCTAGGATATCAGGGCAATTTTCCTGTAGAAATTCTTTAGAGTTGAAATCAAGGGTCTTTTCATGATCATGAATTTCAGGTTGCCCGATAATTTTCAAATTGTCTCTCTTGGATCTGTTTTCTAGAACAGTTATTTTTTCAATGAAAATTTTCACAATTTATTCTAGTTTTTCATTTTTTTGTTGTTGAATTGTTGTGTCTTGACTTCTTGCAAAGTCATCAGCTTCCTTTAGGTTCCATTCTACATCTGAAGGATTTTTTTTTTCCCTCAGAGAGCTTTCTTATCTCCTTTTCCTTCTAACCAATTCTGCTTTTTAAGGCATTCTTCTCCTCATTAACTTTTTAGATTGTTCTATCCATTTGACCTAAACTTGTTTTTAGCATGTTGTTTTCTTCTGCTTTTTTTGAATCTCCTTGACTAAGCTATTCGTTTTCATATTTTTCCTCTATCTCTCTCAATTCTGTTCCCAATTTTTCTCCTACCACTCTTAACTGATTTTGAAAATATTTTTTGAGTTCTGTCATAGCCTAAACCCAACTTCTATATTTCTTTGAGTCTTTAGATGCAGAAGCTTGGACTTTATCATCTTCTAAATGTGTATTTTGATCCTCCATGGGACCAAAGTAATTGTCTATGCTCATATTCCTTTTTTTTCCTGTTTACTCATTTTCCTATCCTGTGCCCTGGTTTTGAGGTGCTTCCTGAGCTTTTGAGTATAATTGCTGCATCCCCCACAAGGACCACAGTTCCTTCAAGGTCCTATGGGAGGATCTAACTGCTCTCCTGTCTGTGCTCTGGTCTGTGGATGACCACAAGCACACCCCTCTGCCCTGGGGCTGTGAGGAGTGTCCCTGCTCCATTATGACAGAATGGGGGCCCAGACTGTGTCCAGAGTCTGAATATGGACAAAGCCCCAGAGTCCTGTTCCAAGGACAGAGTAGAGACCTCAGCAGTCTCCTCCAACTTCCTTAGCTTCCTTGGGCTTAGTGCTCAGGGAGCAGCTGCCGGGTAGCTCCATGGTAAGTGGCTCCACAGACCTGGTTCTGTTTCCTGGGATCTGGGCTGTGCTGAGGGCTGCTGCTGCACTGAAGAGGGCCAGGTGGCCTGGACTTCCTGCAGAGGTCCCCCTCCCGATTTTCCCAAGTTATTCTTGGTGCTCCCTGGGTTGGCAGGTCAGTAAACTGATTCTGCTGCCAAGAGCCAGGGCTCCCAGGGACTGAGGTATCCTGAGGCTATTCCAGGAAGGCTAGATTTCCTTTACTCCTGCTCTTCCCTCTCCAACCCATGTGGAATAGAGTCTTCTCCCTATTTTCTAGGTTACCTTGGACTGGAGAATTGCCTCACTGGATCTTTCTGTGGGGTCTATCTCTCAAAAATTTAGTTAGAGTCATAATTTGAAGGTTTTTGAAATATTTTGGAGAGATCTCCTAGGAAAGGCTGTTCTCATGTGATCATCTTGGCTCTGCTTCCTGGGAAAGACTTCTTGCAGAAAGTGGGCTTTTGCTAAGACTTAATGGTAAAGAAAAGGAGTGAGAAAATTTCAGGCCTAGGGACATGTCGATAAAAATCCATAGTAAGGAGATAGAATGTATTATGTGAGGAGCTGCAAAAGACCAATATTACTGGAATATATATATATATATATATATATATATATATATATATATATATATATATATTATATAATATATATATATATATTTGAATAAGGTGTTTTTTAAAACAACTAGGAAGGTAAGAAGTGGGTTTCAAATTTGATTTTTAAAATCATATATGGGGCGGCTAGTTGCATAGAGGATAAAGCACTGGCCTTGGAGTTGGGAGTACCTGGGTTCAAATCTGGTCTCAGACACTTAATAATTACCTAGCTGTATGGCCTTGGGCAAGCCACTTAACCCCGTTTGCCTTGCAAAAACCTAAAAAAAAGTAAAAAATACAATAAAATAAAATCATATAGAGTGTGTTAGGTCTATATTTGATCTTTTTTAAATTAAAAAAAGTTTTTTTTAATTTATTTAAGGCAATGGGGTTAAGTGATTTGCCCAAGCCACAACAGTTAGACAATTATTAAGTGTCTAAGGCTGTATTTGAATTCAAGTTCTCCTGACTCCGGAGCCAGTACTCTATTCACTGTGCTACCTACTTTCCCTCTATATTTGATCTTGGGGGCAATAGGGTACTATTCCACTTTGTTGAATAATGGGGTTGCCTGTTTAGACCTATTCTTTAGGAAGATCCCTTTTTGTTATCTAAAAGAGTATCAAGGGGCATCTAGGTGGTGCAGCATTTAGAGACCCTACCTGAAGTCAGGAGGACATGAGTTTAAAAGCAGACTGAGACACAGTAATTTCCTAGCTGTGTGACCCTAAGCAAATCACAACCCCACTGCCTTGCAAAAAAAAAAAAAACTGAATAAAAGAGAATGGAAAAGAATGAGGCAGGGAGATCAAAAGAAGAGGGAAGAGGTGAGGAGAGTGGGACTCTCCAGTCTTCTCAGAAAAAACAAACATGCTTTTGCATTTGATCCTTTTGAGGAAAAACAAGGAATTTGCTTGTGAAAGGATTTTGTCTTGCTTCTAGCCCAGCTCTCAATCTAAGGAAGCAAATCCTGTTGAGTATGGACCAGTCATCTTCACCAACTTCCAATTGATTGACCCTCCTAGAGCATGTGCACCATCCTAACTTAAGCAGTGAAGAGATAGGAGGCAGTATGAATTTAGGAGCTCCACTCAGACCCTGATGGAGACAATTTAGGAATGAGAGCCCAAGAACCTTTGCAAAAGCAATGCCAGAAGCCAACATTGTGGGAGGCTCAAAGTCCCTCTTGAGAGGCAATCTGACAATTGTATCAGCATGTGCTATACCTGCTACAGACCTGTGATGTCTGTACTCATAGAAAAAGGAAGGATGAACTATAACAACAGCTACTCAGCCACATCTATTGCAGAACTGAAAAAGAAAACTCTTGTCATCAAATTCCTTGAATTGTCAAATGGATCAACAATAGAAGCATATTATCAATGGACATGACATTACCGCAGAGCCATTACCATCTGCTATGTTGCTAATAAAGACTATGGAATCTTTCATTTGATTTATCCCTGAAATATTCCAAATGTGTTGGTCCCCCATCAGAATGTAGGGAGCAGAGACTGTCCTTACATTTTTGTATGTATCCTAGCATAGTGCTTTACATATAGTAAGTGCTTAAGTTTTTTATTCAATTATTTAGTCATTCTTCCTGCTCGATAAGATTTAGGTCTCTGAAATAAAAAATAAACTTGTGCTTTTGACATGATTACCCTTTTATGTAGCTGTCAGAGAGAAGTGAGTGACAGAATATTCAGTGTTATCAAGTGTGATTCCCAAAAGAAAAGGAAAAAAAGACACTTTATAATGGGTTTCCTTTGAATGGAAGATATGCCCTTTCAGAGAGATCTGCTCTTCCAAGGTCTTTTGTATTGTTCCAGTGGTCCAGTGACATCAGCATATTTATTTTACTCTAGCCTACCTTCCCAAAGAACTCTGTGGTTTTTATTTCATTTTTCCTGATAGGATTATATCCAATTCAATTCAATGAAAATTTGAGTGCCTACTATGTGTCAGTCATTGGGGATGAAATGACAAACATGATCCTCAAAAAATTTACTGTGGAAGAAATTGGGGGTGGGGAAGCTGACATTTACATAGATAAGTAAATGAAGAAAATACAGGCATTGTAAAAACAATAATTTTAAGTGTTTAGGGAAAATGCTTTCAGTTGGGAAGATCAGGTAAGACTTTGTAGAATATTGTATAAGAGTCCAATCTTAAATGTATTTAGGGATTACAAATAAGGGCATAAGGAGCGAATAGTATCTTTCTAAGGGAAGATGACCAAGCCTTTAGCTTATACATAGAAAAAAGCCATAATCTTGAAATCTGAAGTCACAGAAGATATAAAATAAGATTTCATCTCATCCAAACACTGTTTCTATAATTTGC